>NC_065519.1:14282565-14287575 GCF_006386435.1 Epinephelus moara
GGGGGGGGGGGGGGGGGGGGGGGGGGGGGGGGGGGGGGGGGGGGGGGGCTTGGGCCTGTGCCCAGTACACTCATTCAGTAATCCATCCATGCCCCAACCATCAATCCATCCACCTTCTCAATCCTATATCACAGGGGACTGCAGCCTATCCCAGCATGCATTAGCCAAAAGGGTTTTTCCATTTTTAGAAAATCCAACAATTCCTTCCTACTGTCCTACTTACCCACAGTTACACATGCATTTTTTATGTCTCTAAGCGTCGGTCTTATTGTCTTTCTTAAATCGATACCACCATTGTGTCTGTAAACATGAAGCTACAGCCAGGAGACAGCTAGCTTAGCTTAGCCCATTGAGAACCCACTTATTATCCAAACACACCAAAAATATTGTAAAATATTATATAATGGTCGGGGGATCTGGGTGTGTTAACATAAAGACACATTTATTTGGGTTTTTGGTTTTAAACAAACAAGATATAATGTGTTTATTAGTTAGCTTTCAATGTGCTGGGAGGTGGATCTTTTTGCTCATCTGTGCACGGAGCCCATGCAGAGACGGGTAGAAAATGACAATGAAAATCAATGTGAAGGATAAAGGAAGTAGACGAGCATTTCCACGTTTTAGACATATTGATCACAGTGGGTGTTTGGGGGAGAGACTTGAGCCGAGATCAAGCTCCAAGAGTCAGTCCTAAATAACAAGTTATTTAGATCAGATGAAGAAGGAGAAGAGGATGAAATAAAGATCACATCTGCCCTGGTGGTGGATTACCAATTTAGAAAAAAAAAAAAAAAAACACTGAGTGAAGTTGGTGGCCTGTTTCTTTCAATTACAGTCAGACTTTGTCTCTGTTGGTATCTCTATTGATAAAGACTGGAAGCTAATGAAATATCTCTGAAACTATCAAAGCTCTGTATTGATTAAACGAATGAACCAGTTTGAGATATGGGAATGTCAGAGAAGGTCACAGTGTCTTTAATTGAATTGTGTGTGTGTGTGTGTGTGTGTGTGTGTCCTGCAGTGGTGAATCAGGTGCAGGGAAGACGGAGAGCACCAAACTGTTGCTTCAGTTCCTGTCGGTGATGAGCCAGAACTCAGCCGGGACTCCTCCATCGGAGAAAAGTACACGAGTGGAGCAGGCCATCGTACAGAGCAGGTACAGATGAGCAACGTGAAAATGTTCCTTTTCTTTTACTGCCAGAGATGTTTTTAAATACATTGGGACAAGTCTGAGTCAAAAGAAATTCAAAAGGAGGTCAAAAGCAAGTCTTAAAGCTCTCTGACTGCTGACTCGGGCAACAACTAATGATTATTTTCACTATTGATTTATCTTTTTTGTTCATAAAATAGTACAAAAACACCTTCAGATGTTTATGTTTTGCCCATTTATTGTCCCAAAGATATTCAGTTTTCAATAATTTACAGGGATATAACACTGAGAAAAGTAGCAAATCATCAAAGAGGCTGGTAACATCAAATGCAATCAAGGAAGCAAGCAAAACTTTATTCATATTACACATTTAATTCCAGGTCAAAGCAAAATGTGCTGCAGAATATGTCAGGTAGAAATTGCCGTCACCAGACAAAGCCAGAAACCGACCATAAAAGTGAATCAAATCCATTAAAACGTAGAATAAAACCTCATGAAATAATAATTAAGATGAAGAGTAAACCAATTAAAGATACAAAGACATGACTCAGAACTGATAAAAAAAATGTTGAAATTAAAAAAAAATGAAAATATACAAGTGGGCCATTAAAAGAGGATAAATTAAAATTGATAAAAGAACTAAAAACAGTATAGAATAAGATAAATAGACCAATAAAAGATTATAATAAAATAACATTACAGAACAGTAAAAGTAAAAGCACACCTGAGTTGAAAGCAATAAAATAAAATAAAATACTAGATTAAATTAAATTAAATTAATTGAATTAAATTAAATTAAATTTAAAAGATAAATTAAAAATAAAATAAAATGAAATAAAAATAAAATAAAATAAATGCAAAATGAAATGAAATAAAACAAAATAAAATGAAATAATCGAACCAGACTTACTGGAATGCATGGCTAAAAAAAGAATGTCTTAAACTTAACTTTAAAAGCTGATACTGTTGGGGCACTCCTACTGTCATCAGGTAACATGTTCCAGTGGCTAGGAGCATAAAAGCTTAAGGCACGTGCTGGGCATTTTTGCTTAAATGTTTGGCAATACTTGATCAACTTTACTGGTGGACTCATTTTTGCAGGTTTAATGCTAACCATTGATACTCATTTCATATTCATTGTATTTTGAAATGTTATGAATAAAATGTGAAATGTAATATTAATGTTTTTCCATCACTGGGATCAAGTCAATGCAAAGCTGTAATGATTACATATTGAAGGTGTGCAGCCATGCAAGGCGGCTTTATCTGTCTCTTACTGTCTCAGGATTTCAGCAGGTCAAACAAATTGAGGGATTTTGTTTTTAAGTCTTGAGTTAAGTCATTTCTTTAGGGAGCCTATGAACAAATCCAGATAGTTTGTTAGAGCAAATCAGTGTTTGCATTTGGCACAATTGGATGTTTATGATGATTTATGATGATTATGTTAATATGAAGCAGAGCATTGTGGAGAAGAGAAAGTCAGTAGATAAGAGTGTGTCAGTGAAACAATGTTGCTCTCAGAGAAACATATGATGAATGGCCTCTGCAGGACATGGTGGGTGTACTATATTCTACACCACGTTCACAGATAAGTTACAGACTAAGCAAAATGCACTAACTGCAGGTTTTTACTCTCTGTGCAGTCCCATCATGGAGGCGTTTGGTAATGCAAAGACTGTTTACAACAACAACTCCAGTCGCTTTGGGAAGTTCATCCAGCTTCACTTCTCTGAGGGCGGAAACATCCAGGGAGGCTGCGTCATTGACTGTATCCTTATATCTAAACATTAAATAACAAGATTATATGTATTAAATGTACCAGATTTTGTATTTGCTTTTATTGAGTAATGCTAAAGAAGAAGTCAAGTGTCCACTGTTGCTTCCTTGACTCTCTACCTTTCAGATTTATTGGAAAAGGTATCCACGTCTGCAGCCTGCTCACATCAAGTTAAAATTCATTAGAAATGATTTGTTGGTTCTGCATTGTGACTCATAATTAAATGTTATTGATGGCTTCTCTGCATTGATTTGACTGTAGAACCGAGTGGTGAGACAAAACCCTGGAGAACGAAACTACCACATCTTCTACGCTCTGCTGGCAGGTGCTAGCAAAGAACATAAAAGTAAGGGAAAGCATACAAATGTTCAAATATTGGTTTGATGTATCTGGCATGTATTGAAACAGTGTTCACAATGCATTTACAACAGACAAATCTGATGATACAAAAAGATCTGTAGCAGCAGATCATGTTACAGTGATCAGTTAAAACACACTGCAACTCTTCCAGACATCTGCATGGTATAAGTTCAGTTAAGTGTCTCAATGTGCATCTCATTATATGTTTCCTCTATCAGGCCTCTACTTCCTGGAGGACCCTGCCGAATCTTTCCACTACCTCAGCCAATCAGGATGTCTGAAGGACAAGAGCCTGAATGACAAAGAACTGTATAACAGTGTTATGGTCAGTGCACCTGCATTTACTCTGTCTTTCCCCATGTCCTTTCTTTGTTAAGTGGATTTGAGTTTTATAAATATTTGGGGGGGGGGGGGACAAAAGCTACCCTGGAGACAGAATTTATTAAATTTAAAATGATCCATGTCACTGTAAGTCATATTTGTAATCTGAGCTGACTTTCTAGGTTTACACTGGTCTTTGCACGTTAGTCAAAGGAGCTGAATTTGACATTTTGTTTAGAGTCTGAGCTAAGATTGCCTGCACACGGATCTCAACATCAAGAGGGCTTAGCTGGCCGCTAACAGCCTATGGTGCTAACAGCGTGAATAGTGCTAACAGCGGCATTCAGCTAGCCAGTTGGATACAATACATCAATACATTGATACTTTGGATATCGTACATAGACTATATAAAATATAGATGTAGCTACCATGATGTCACCCATTGGTTTGTGGAATCCTGATTTGGTACCTTGAGTTTGGCATTTTGGCCATCGCCATCATGGTTTTTTGTAGCCAGAAGCGAAAATATTTGGAGGAGAGGGTGGAGCTGTGGAGGATTGGGGGTTGATCTGACTCACAGACTGTAGCAACATCTTACAAACAGCCTGTCACTCAGTCAGCCACACCGTTAATTATGTGTTACTTTAAGCCTTAATAAAATAAAAATAGGTGAGTTATATAAAATTCATTCTCCGCACAGTTGTCATGAAAGGGGAAATTAGCTATAGAGACCAAAACCGTTTTTTCACCAAGCTTTAAACATGTTTATTTCTGCTGTCGCATTTTAACATGAGGGTCTATGGGAATTGAGTCGCTTCTGAAGCCAGCCTCAAGTGGCCATTAGAGGAACTGCAGTTTTTGGCACTTTTGCGTTGGCTTAATTTTTTAGCCTGGACGTTGCTGCTTGGTTTGGCTGCACCTCCCTGCAGAATCAAACAGCCGCAGCTTTTCATAGCCATTGCATGGCAGCTCGCTACAGGCTGCACTTCACTGCTGTTTGGTGTGTTTTTGGTATAACAGATATAGACAGCTAATTTCAAATCTTGAGGGGATGTTTGCAGCCTGGAAAGAGCATTACATAAAATATAACTGACAGAGAGGCCCCGTTACCACCAAATACTTTCAGTATGGTACCTCTGGAGCCAAAAGTAACCCTTCAGACATGGTACCTAGACCCTAGCGTTTCTACCGCAAACAGTACTCTTAAATGTGGACGGGGTTGTTGTCACTCACTGCTCCGTCCAGCACTCACTGTATTTCCTCATTACTGGTGACACAGATGGAAGTCTGCATCTCGTTTATCGTCCACAGAACAAGGCTGCACGCCGACATTTCCAGAACAAAATAAAACAGGCTGCAGTGAGAGTCTCTGTCCATGGGATATTTAAAAATGCAGGTTTGT
>NC_065519.1:14287833-14420600 GCF_006386435.1 Epinephelus moara
TTTTTTTTTTTTTTTTTTCTCCGAGTGAGGATTAGAATATATGCAGTCCACATAACCTGGTTGAAATTAATGAATATAAACGCTTGAAGATCCACTCATTACTAAAAGTGTATGTCATATAAAAACTAAAGTAATGGTCAAAGTTGTCACAGTGAAATTTAAGGTGTGTTGTTGGATTCATGTCGTCAACTCATGCATTGAGTAACATTACAAGTTTACGGAGAGTTTTTCTCTTGTAAACAAACAGCTGAAATTCAAAGGCACCATTTATCAAACCTCTGTGAGTTACTGCATTGATGTAGAATTGGCAACCACACTACATCCCCTTTAACGTCCCAGTCTTTGCGATAAAAAAGTGTTAAAAGCACCTCTTCTTTTGGTAGCACCTGATCTTCTTTTGCTGTGTTTTTATCTGTGTGTAGGAGGCGCTGAAGGTGTTGGAGTTCACAGAGGAGGAGATCAGAGACATGTTTAAGCTGCTGTCAGGAGTCTTACAGCTGGGAAACATCGAGTTCATGACTGCAGGCGGAGCCCAGATCACCACCAAGCAAGGTCTGTGCACAGCTAAAGTCAGGCAGGGAAAGTAAAACTTAGAAAGATGCATTGCAGAAGTGTAGCACATCTTTGCTCATCTTTCAGTGGTCACTAATGCCAGCGAGCTGCTGGGCCTGGATGCCTTCCAGCTGTCTGAAGTCCTGACTCAGCGCTCCATAATCCTCAGAGGAGAGGAAATCTGCTCCCCACTCACTATAGAGCAGGTCAGCGCACATACACACATTTCCACACATTAATTCTCCATCTCTTGATCGATCTCTGGCTCTTACCGACACACTCACGCTGCCCCTCGGGTTTCCGTCTCATCCGTACAGGCCGTGGATTCCCGGGACTCTGTTGCTATGGCGTTGTACTCCCAGTGTTTCTCCTGGATCATCCTCAAGATCAATCAGAAGATCAAAGGGAAGGAAAACTTTAAATCCATCGGCATCCTGGACATCTTTGGGTTTGAGAACTTTCAGGTCAGAACTTTGAACTGTTTTGCTCAAAGCTCTTTTCAGACACACACACACCTACATGCAGATCTGTATGACATGTGTCTTTGCCTCCAGGTGAATCGGTTTGAGCAGTTTAACATCAACTATGCCAACGAGAAACTCCAGGAGTACTTCAACAAGCATATCTTCTCCCTGGAGCAGCTAGAGTACAACAGGTAAACAGTGCTGCAGTGGTTAGCACTGTCGCCTCACAGCAAGAGGGATCCGAACCTGCCGGCCAGGGCCCTTCTCTGTGGAGTTTGCATGTTCTCCCCATGTCACTGTGGGTTTGCTCCGAGCGCTCCGGCTTCCTCCCACAGTCCAAAGACATGCAGGTTAATTGGTGACTCTAAATTGTCCGTAGGTGTGAATGTGAGCGTGAATGGTTGTCTGTCTCTATGTGTCAGCCCTGTGATAGTCTGGTGACCTGTCCAGGGTGTACCCTGCCTCTCTCCCAGTGTCAGCTGGGATAGGCTCCAGCCCCCACAACCCCCAACAAATATCTTTTGACTGTCCTATTTGCAGAAGTGTCTTGTTAACTTGTCAGCGAGGGAACAGCTGTTTATTTGATGCTTTGGCCTCTGTGCAGGATTGTTACAAACGTGTACACAGATTGTACACAGGTTGCAAGACATTCCTTCCTGTTGGCTCACTACAACGCTTTGTTGTAGTTGATCCTTGACTCGAACAGTTACAAAGCGGTGTCCCTTAAACAGTCCTCTGTCAAGCTGATAAATGTCTTGTTCCTGCTGTGTATAACTGTTTGGGTTTCCTCTCCACAGGGAAGGTGTCCAGTGGGACGCCATAGACTGGATGGACAACGCAGAGTGTCTCGACCTGATAGAGAAGGTCAGTCAGTTCTTAATCAGAGTTGTGCTGAAGTGAGTTAAAATAAAGACTGTGTTGGACGCCTCAGATGCTCTCTGGTGACTGATCTAATAAAACTGCACTGATGTCTTAGAAAGTGGTGCTAATGCAACATCATAATGGTTTGTTTCCCTCTCGCTTAGAAACTGGGCCTGTTGGCACTTGTGAATGAAGAGAGTCGATTCCCCAAAGGAACTGACTTCACCCTGCTGGAGAAGTTGCACAGCAGACACTCTGTGAGTTATTTACACACACAAAGTGCATGCATTATTAAAGAAAAATGTCGAGCTGCTGTGCTTGTCTTAAACATCACATTGTTTTATTTTTTGCCCTGTTTTCTGCAGACAAACCCGTACTATGTCAAGCCCAGACTTGCTGAGTATCAGTTCGGTATCAAACATTATGCCGGGGAGGTGAGTGATACACAGCTTAGACAATTCATGTCAACACACTGGATTTGTTGTCGCAGGGAAGTCGGGAGATTTATGATGAACCTGTGTGTCTTGGTCAGGTCCTGTATGATGTCAGAGGGATCCTGGAGAAGAACAGAGACACTTTCAGAGACGACATCCTAAACATGCTCAAGGACAGCAGGCAAGACACTCACACACTAAATGAATGGTTTATTGGGACTGTAATAAGTCTTGAGATAGTTTGAAGTTCATTTTGGTTATTCAAAGAAGAAACACTTGTAGATTTTGGAGCTGATATGAATATTTGATGCAAATACATTCTATGTATTACAATGACTAGTATTAAACTTTAATTGTTGGGTGAAAACTAGAATCCAGAGTCCTTGAAATGTCAACTTTTAAGGGCCTGAAAAGGTATAGAAATGTGTTTCTGACAATGTCTGATGGGCTTTGATAAAAGTGTCAAGAACCGAACAGGTCTGAGGGTCACTTAATGTCTCAAACTCATTTAAAATGTAATCAAGAAATGTCACATTTTCATCCATATGACAATGTAATCATACGTATGTAGGTGTGTAATCCATCATGTTTCTGTTGCCTCTCAGACTGGACTTCATCTACGACTTGTTTGAGAAGGTTGGCAGCAGGAACAACGAGGAGAAGATGGGAACGGCCAGACGCAAACCCACCGTCAGCTCCCAGTTCAGGGTGAGTGATGCAAGCAGTTTAAGATTGTTAGGCACCTAACCAACCTATCCTTATACAACACTTTGTATGATGTGCAACAACTTACGGACTTAACGTAATGTTATGTAGCTTAGATTTCGGCAAGTGAAGTTATATAGGTAGGGTTTAGGAACAGAAACATTGTTACAACGTACTTTAAAAGAACTCAAAGTTCACTTGGTTTTACACGAGACACGAACACCGGTCTCCTGAGGGAAAGTCCTGTATTTGTTTGACCCTTCTGTTGCCTCAGCCTGCCTCTGAACACAGACTTTCCCTCTTTATACTTCCTTCCTTACTCCAGTAAGCACATTGGTCACATGATCACGGCCTTCCCAATTTTGTGGGTTATATATGAGGTACTGACTTTGTGGCTTTTATCCAAAGTCTGGTGCAATACTTGTCGTAGGTGTAGTGCATGTGAACAGCCTGACACAACATAACAACCAACTCATAATGAAAGATGGATGTAAAGGTCAGCACCACAGGGAGCTGAGAGAATAGTTATTCTTAGTCATAGAAATGGCAGGAACTAGTGAGCATGCCCATCAGAGCCCGAGATGACTTCCTCAAATGTTCTGTTTTGTCCTACACAGTCCAAAACCCAAAGATATTTCAATCAGGAGAGACTCGTTCTGAGAGAAAAGAATATTTGTTTACATGTGCACATCAGTGTGAATAATGTGAAAAGTAATTTTGTTCACTGCCATACAACATCATTTCTTTCTTTCTCCTCAGGACTCCCTCCACTCTCTCATGGCCACTCTGAGCGTATCCAACCCTTTCTTCATCCGCTGCATTAAGCCCAACATGGAAAAGGTCAGTCTCTGTCTGGCTCACACCTCTTATCAGTCCTTAAATTCACATTAATGCTGTCTCAGAGCCTGATTGACAATCACGTCATCAGTTCAGTGTCGAATAATCTTTCTTATTTTACTTGTAGAATGCAAATGTGTTTGACCCAGAGGTCGTCCTCAACCAGCTGAGGTATTCTGGGATGTTGGAGACTGTGAAGATCCGTCGTGCTGGGTTCCCCGTCCGCAGAACCTTCAAAGATTTCTTCTCTCGGTAAGTATCTCAGAATCTACCTTTATCTTATCTTTAATCTGGTGTGTGTTTGTGGGAGTGTCTCTGAAGTGTTGCCCTTTTTGCTGAGATCTCTGCTTTGTTTGTTTCTCACAATTTGTCCTTTTTCTTTCTGTCTGCCAGGTACAAAATCATTGTGAAAGAGAAATCAGCAGCAGTCGCAGCAGCAGCTGCAGCAGGAGATGATAAGAAGAGAAGTACAGATCTTCTAACCAAATATGACAAGACCAAGAAAGAGTGGCAGTTGGGAAAGACCAAGGTAAGATACAGAAGTTTTTGGCAACAATATTTTCAGACCCTAGAAAGCTTAAACCACCACAGTGAGCAACAATACATGATTAATCTGTCATTTAATAGGTTTTCTGCATTAGATATCTTCTCTGTAACCCCTCACCTTTGTCTTGCAGGTGTTTATGAAAGAGTCTCTGGAGCACCGTTTGGAGAAAGACAGGGATGAAGTCCGACGCCAAGCTGCCATGATAATCCGAGCCCACCTCCTCACTTTCTCTGCCAAGTAAGAGCCTTTAATAGGAACTGAGATTGATTTTAATATGTGCCAGTTCTCACTGGGTTTCCATTTTGTCCACAGGAAGCACTTCAAGCGTGTACGCGCCAGTGTCGTCACCCTCCAGAAACACCTCAGAAAGCACATCCAGCGCAAGCGGTTCGTGAAGCAACGTAAGGCAGCGCTGGTGCTGCAGAAGCACAGGCGAGGTCAGGTGGCGCGTACTCGAGTCCGAAAGCTCAGAGAGGAGAAGAAGAAGAAGGAGGAGGAAAAGAGGAAGAAGGAGGAGGAGGAGAGGAAGATGAAGGGCGAAGGGGAGCAGGAGAAAGTCAGTGAAGGCGCAGAGAAAAAGGCTGAAAGTGATGCTGCCACAGTGCGTCTTCTCTTGATGTTGCATCTTATTCTCCTCCTGTTGATTTACAAAATAATGCACATGTTGATATGCTCCGTCTCTTCTCTCCTCTCATCTAGGATGAGGCCCGACAGATGGAGGAGATCCTGCAGCTGGAGCGAGAGATCGAGCGCTTGCAAAAGAAGAGAGAGGATGAGGTGTCACAGCTGTGCGAGTCCTCCAAACAGGAGTTGCAGCTGCGCCGGGACGCTGAGCTCAAACGGATGAAGAAGGAGGCGTCCCGCAAGGCCACAGAGCTCATTGACCTCCTGAACTTCGGAGGTGTGGATCCATCGCTGGGAGCAGTCGCGGCCAAACCGGCCGCAGAGGCAAAAGCTCCAAAAGCCGCTGCCAGAGGTGCGTCCAAAGAAGAGGAGGTGGACGAAGGGTTTCATGCTGAGGAGGAGTGCATCCCTCTCCCGGACTTCCCTCCTCCTGCTGAGACTGATGCGATTGATCAGGAAATATTTGCTCACCTTCCTCCTCCTCCGCCTGCCTTTGCAGAGGGGACAGTGCCTCCTGCACCACCTCCTCCACCTCCTCCACCTCCTCTCCCCGCAGACGGTGTGCCTGCTGCTGGAATTCCTCCCCCTCCTCCTCTCCCTCCACCTGGAGATGGCGCCCCTGTCCCTCCACCACCTCCTCCTCCTCCACCACCACCACCACCTCCTCCAGGAGAGGGGGAGAAGAAAGATGGAGCCAAGGCAGACCAGGAGAGGAAGGTGAGCATGGTGGAGAGCCTGGGGGACGGGGAGGAGCCCATCTACAGCATGCCGGCCGACACCGAGTCAGATTACGACCAGGAGGATGAGGAGGGGTCCGTCAACGCCGGAGACGACAGCTCCGTATCGGGGAGCAACCGCGGGAGCGCCGCTGTGACAGATGACGAGCACCCGAGGAAGTCGACCTGCACCAACGCCAGCATTGAGTCCTACAGAGGCAGCTCTGACTCTGTGAGGACACACACTCACACGCATCCTCACACGCGTGCACGCAGATATGTATGAGCAGCTACACAGTGAAAATTTAAAAAATCTGATGATGTCATGAGATGAATTGTTGTGCTTTTTGTTTACATACACAAAATTAATTATTATTGTATGACGTTGCAGTATGCAGACAGTGATGATGAACAC
Source organism: Epinephelus moara (assembly GCF_006386435.1). NCBI lineage: Eukaryota > Metazoa > Chordata > Actinopteri > Perciformes > Serranidae > Epinephelus > Epinephelus moara. The sequence goes on from NC_065519.1 coordinate 14,293,989, forward strand.
GATGGCATGATGGACACTGATGAAGAAGTGACAAACGGCAGGGTGACCTTGCTCAATGGGAACGGACCGCCATATTTCCACGGCTACCTCTACATGAAGGGTGGGTACAGTCTACTGTCTGTGTGTTTAATAGGAATGCACTGTAAATTCTGGGCCGATACTGAAGTTCAAAATGCCAATTTGGCCGAGAGCCGAAACCAGTGTTTTTTGTTTTTTTCGTTATTTTGTTTCTGTTGTCATTTATTCCACCTTTTGTGCCAGAGAAACAAAGAAATCTTCATTATACAAAAATAACTAAACTGTTTCAAAGTCATTCAGCCCCTCATTACACTATCTTGAATGAGCACAAATTCCATCACACACATTTATGAAACACCCTTAAATAAAACCAGAGACCATTCATGTTACGAACTCAAGCAAACCCCAAGCACGGGACCCAGGATGGAGATGATAAAAAGGTTTATTGTCCCAAGATATTAGAATGGTCGTGATCCAGGGTTCGTGGGAGTGGAGGAGGCTGAGAGGAAGCTGGCATGGGCTGCAGGTAAAACTGGATGGCAGGAGAGGGAAGATCGTGAACACACAAGGTTCACAAGAGACAAGGCAAGAGACGACAGCGCGTGCTAAGGAGACCAGAAATGTAAACTACAACTAACAAACCTTCCTTCACGTGAAAACTGAAATAACTGCCTCAACATATATAATACATCATAATGTTGTGGCAGTTCAACTTGGGACCCAAATGCAAACACAACAAGGTAAGTTAACGGTCAGAGGCAGTTTATTGTTGTTTGAGGATGTGGAGCTGAAGGCTCGAAAGAAATGATGGCTGAGGTGAGCTGGTAATGATGAAGCAGAGCAGACACAAGACGAGAATGAGACTGGACGTGGCGGGTTATGGTTGAAGCAGGCGTGGTGAATCTGAGATACAGAACAAAATGTGAATTGATGTCCGAAAAACTTGCCCGTACAGTAGAGAAGACTGAAGGATCAGGATCAGTCTGGATGTCTGAGTTTTATACTGCAGTGGATTGATTGTTGATGAGGTTCAAGTGTGCAGGTTCGGCAGCTGCTGGCACTCAGGATGATTGGCAGGAGGAGGGAACAAGGACGCCACTGAAAACAAACATGAGACACTAGGGAGGGGAAACCCTGACACTTAATTCCCTCTCTTACACGTGTTTTATATTAATGTGAAAACATCAACAAATGTCTCCTTCCAGCAATTGTATTTGTTTCTCGCCAAAAATTACCTTTTACAAGATTACACTGAACACATCATGATGATGTCTAACTTTACCTTCGCCTAATACTAATTTTTACTGAATAGAGCTTGAACGCATCGTAATGTAAGTCAGTGCAACCTCTGTTAGGTGTTAGTTGTGGCCACCGGCTACTAACAGCTAACGGTTATTAGCTCTGTCCTCATGGATCTGTTGCTCACAATGAAGCATCTGTTCCACATTTTGTGCCAGGAACAAAAGAAGGTGCAAGTTTACTGTGTCCTTTTGTCCCAAAGGCATCCAAGGGACGGTCTCTGTTCATCTCAAAAAATGTTTTGCTGTTCCCAGGATGTCATTAGTCTCAAGTCCAGCTTTTTAGCCTGTGCAAAACTGATGTGCCACAGCATCCCGAGCTTTTTAACTTTTTTTCTGTGTCATTTTCAATTGAAAGTCTCTCCACCCTTTAAATGTTATTTTCATGACTGTCATTGTACCCTCTGCTCCCTCAGCTGGTCTGATGATCCCATGGAGGAGGCGCTGGTGTGTGCTGAAGGATGAAACCTTCATGTGGTTCCGCTCCAAACAGGAGTCCCTCAAGTCCGGCTGGCTCTACAAGAAGGGAGGAGGCCTGTCCACTCTGTCACGGAGGTTGTTGTAGTTGTTACTGAGTGCAGCCTGCATGCTTTAAACCACAACGCCTGTTGAATGTGCCATCCAGTACAAATTTCATATGAACGAGCAGTGTGTGCATGACCATCTGTGTTGCATTAACAAGTCCCTGTGTCCTGTTGAGGTGTTGAGATCATATGTATGTCTAACCCAACCCTTTGAGCCCTCTGCAGTGCTGGAAAATGCCAGTGTCCTACTCGAGCTGGTGTACTGTGTCTTTACTGAGAATCTGCTTCCCAAGTCCAAGTTAATAATCTGCTTCAAAATTAGCAAAAGGCTGAAAATCTGAAATATGAGACAACTATCAACAGCAGAACATAGTTTAAGTTTGGCGTCTAGACTCCGGCCTCATCGCTCCCTGTCGATATGTTTACATGAGATATTGGCAGGTTGCCTTAGCCGGAGCCTGCAGGTGGATGCTGGGGTGGAAGTGGGGCTGAAAGAGCGAGCAGCAGTACTGATGTAGGGCAGCAGCGGCGTTGACAAGGCAAAAGGAGAGCGGGGAAGATTTTGCAGCTGAAATAGACCTCCAAATTGGGAGGGTGTGTTTGTAGAGGACATATGGAGAGTGATGTATGATGTATGTGTGAATCAGTGCAGCTCAGGTTGACTGCCTGAACTGGCTTGCAGGCGTCGCTCCATTTATTTATCTATCGCAAAAAAGGACTGTTTGGTGCTTGGTTTAATTATTCTAACAACTTACACGTCACACACAGGTCCAAATATTCACATAAAAAGACAGAAAATATATTTAACTACATAAATTCAGTCTAACATACAAAACTGTTGTATGTAGTATGCTTAAAATTAAAAAATGACTCAGGAAGCTATAACGACAACATGGCATGATGTTGATCCTCCAGGAAAAGAGCAATGGTTTGATATAATTGAGGAAATGTATTCAGCTGGAAAACTGACCGATGTTTTGAGGGTTAGTAAAAATGGATAATTTACATGAAACCAAATGCTGCATAAGTTAATTTAAATATGGGATAATTGAGGGTGTGTACATGCGACTACCCCATAAATACTTTCTGTTCTGTCTTGTGTTTGTGCAACATGTTGTTTTAATAAGTAAATGCGTATTAGTAGAAGGAAAAAACATGATTATCACTCAGTTATTTCCATAAAGGGTCCTGAACGTTATCTATCTGAATGTTTGATATTTTATTTTGGAAACAAAGTAATGAGATTACTATAAAATCAAAAAGATTATTCAGAAACCTAAAGTACATGAAGAAGCTTTAAAATGCACTAACATAGATTTTGTGTAAAGTTACTTCCACCCTTGTGAGCATGCTCAATAAGTCAGATGTATTCTGTGTAAAGAAGTTAACTCGTAGGTCATTCATAGGGTCACATAAACCTTTATAATGTGTAGAATGGATCGTCTTGGCCTTTGGTTTATTGTCTCTGTTTTTCGTCAGAAACTGGAAGATGCGCTGGTTTGTCCTGAGAGACAGCAAACTGATGTACTACGAGAATGACAGCGAGGAGAAGCTGAAGGGAACCATCGACATCCGAGCTGCCAAGTAAGATTTCAACAAAGCTCCGGTGCCAAAATAACCACACAAACACCACCCCTTTATTCACCAGGGTTCCCACAAATCTAACATTGGTATTATTATTATTATATTATTATTTCAAAGGTCTTAGAAGACATGGGAAGTAGGATATTATTTATCATGTTGTAAAATCTCAAAATAAGACTGTAGCTAAAAAAAGAACGCCATTCCCCAGTCCTGTTCTACCCTCATCTCCACCATGACACAAAAAGCGTCCTGTTATAAGTTACAGAATCAGAATCAGATCCTCACACTAATAACAAATAAGTGTAATAGGTAAAAAAAAAACTACACACACAGTATGACTGTGTATGATGCACATATGGTGTGGTCAAACTGGAGAGTAGAGAGCCGCTGCACAAACACATGCCGCCATCTTGCCACTGACATTTGAGTAAAATTTGCCCATATACAAAGTGTTAACTCGTGATTTTTCCCCCTCATTTTTGATTACTGTAAAATTGGTCTTAAATTTCATTTCGAGTGGAATTAAAAAGTCTCAAACAGTCTGTAGGAATGATTCACTGTTTCTTTGTTTTCTAGACATTTGCATGTTTCACACACGTGCACTGTTTGTGTTTTCACAGGGAGATAGTGAACAATCATGAAAAGGAGAACGCTCTGAACATTGTGACGGATGAGAGGACCTATCAGGTGTTTGCTGAGTCACCAGAGGATGCAAGGTGTGTTGGAGACTTGAGTGATTTTGTAGATGACGGCAACAAGTTACTGAGCAGATTCACGTATTCAAACTTGTAATGACACCTCGGTCTCTCTGTGCAGTGGGTGGTTTAACGTGCTCAGTAAGGTGCGTGTGTGCACTCCTGAGCAGCTGCTGGAGATGTCTCATGAACAGGCCAACCCAAAGAACGCTGTGGTCAGTCTCTGAAAACAACAACTTTTTATGTGTTGAAGTTATTACTCTTTGTGGCTTTTAATACAAGATTTTTTCATGGCCTAATTTTAAAAATGTCTCCCTAAAGTTATATTTACTCTGTGCTGTGTTTGTAATTGCCAACATGTCACTGTGGACACCATTAGTTCATGATTTAAATTGTTCTCCTCCTTTCGTCCCTCAGGGAACTCTTGACGTGGGCCTGATCGACTCTGTTTGTGCTTCAGACAACCCCGATCGGTAAGCTGGATCAATCACAACAGTAAACGAAAAGCTTATTCACTTTTCATGTCGAGGATCATTTAGTTCTTTCTTCACGTTTTTCAAACTAGTTACATTTTACAAAAGAAAATAATAAGCTTTGATTTTGGTGTCAGTTCCTCCAAATTGTCATATACCAGACGAAAGGAAGGAGGTCAAAAATTGAGGTATTAAATGTTACAGACAAAACAAGTTCATGATATGTGTACGATCAGTAACTTCAGAGGTGTGTGTCAGTGCCAGGGTGAGTGGAAAATGGTGTATGAAGATGTTGCATGTGAAAAGAAAAGACAAAACACATCAACCAAACAAAAGGACTGTGTGGGAGCTGAGAGAGCTTCCAGAAAGTGAGACAGAGTGTTCAATGCACCACCATTTTTGTTTAAATAAACATTCTGCTACATTTTGTTGGGGCTGAAGGCAGCCCTGGTCAGACAGAGCAGAGACACAGAAGGGGTCGTCACAAAAAAGAGGGAAAGTATCAATAGACCATGAAGCTATGCAACTATAGCTTGCATTTCAAAATAAAACATTTTAAAAAACTGAATTTGAACACATGATACACACCTGTCTTCTCGTAGTTTCTCTTGTCTTAAAAATCCCCAGAAAAACCCCAAATGCCATCACTATCCATCTTTTTTATACAGCCTTTAAGCATCCTCAATGGGTAATTTCAGTATAATATTTAACCTGAACCCTATTTCACCATGTTTTTGTGTCTCAGTGACTAATGGGAACAATGATTTTTGAAACTGGTGAGAGTGCTGCAGCTGACAGCTGCAAAACAATATTGCAATGTAACCACTTGGCATGTTTGTACCGTCAGTGTATGTCTACCGAAAGTGTTTGTTTTTGCCACCGACAGACTCAGATTTTTATTATAAATGTCTGGCAACTTATGGAAAGGGTTCCTACAGAGATAAACCTTTTTGTTAAGGAGTAAGATCCTCTTTGATACACCAAGTTGATGATTTTTTTTCCTGTTTTCTTTTAAAACCTGTTGATTTTATGACTTGTCTGTGTTATTTTGCCGCCTTGTGAAGCACTTTGTAACACTGTTTTGGAAAGTGCTTCATGAGTAAAGATTTTTATTTTATTTTGTTTTATTTATTTATTTGTTAAACCAGAAACAGCCCTAAAATTGCTTTTACCAAACTCACTAGACTCCATTTAATTAAACAGTAATTGTATCATGTATAGAACCAGTATATTTATATTTTTATGTAGTTTATTTCAACCAAACCCGAGTTGTAATTGTTGGAACAGTGGAAAGTCAAACCAAGATGGGTTTTGAGTGTTTTATTTTGTTTCTGTCAACACTGAATAAAGTGTGTTTTACAAGCCTGCGAGAGCAATTAGGGCTGTTTCTGGTTAAACAAAAAAGGATCTCCCTCTTAAACAACAGGTCTTTCTCTGTAGGGATCCTTTCCATAATCCATAATAATTCACATCTGCCAGCTGCAGCGCTCTCACCAGTACTCTCTCTACTGTTCACATTTGTCACTTGGACACAAAACATGGGGTAATAGTGTCCAGGTTGAAAAATACAGAAGATACCCTTTAACTATCTGAAGGTAGACTTTTTAATTTTAAAAGTCTGTGATTTGACCTTTGCAGGCCCAACTCTTTCGTCATCATTACGGCCAACCGTGTGATCCACTGCAACAGTGACACACCGGAGGAGATGCATCACTGGATCAGTCTGCTGCAGAAACCCAAAGGAGACGCCAGGATAGACGGGCAGGAGTTCCTCGTCAGAGGTGAGAAGGAATATGTATTTATTATAAGCTATGTAACACAAGGTCAGGTATTTATGGTGATAATTGGTGTTTTGAATCATGTGTCGGGGCGTTGGAAGTCTTTTTACAGTATATAAAGTACAGTATTTAAGACCCTATGTTGTGACAGAGTTTAGCTGACGATATCTCAATATGAGCTTTTGTCACAATACAAATAGACTTAGGGATAAACGATGATACTGAATAATTGCACAACCCTGCTGTTCCTGTACAAATGTATTAAATCTCTCCTCCTCTTCCCTCCCCTCTCTCCTCCTGCCTCATCATGTTTCAGGCTGGCTGCAAAAAGAGATGAAGACGAATGCTAAGAGCACCTCCCTGAAGCTGAAGAAGCGCTGGTTTGTTTTGACCCACAACTCCCTGGATTACTACAAGAGCTCAGAGCGGAACTCCTCCAAGATGGGAACTCTGGTCCTTAACTCCCTCTGCTCCGTCATTCAGCCGGATGAACGAGTGCACAGGGAGACAGGTGCGGAGAGAGGAGTGAAGGGAAAAGGCAGAAAGGGCAGGTTTAATCCAGGATTAGACGCAGGAGGTTTGAGACTACGTGTAAAGAGATAATTCTAGTTTGACATGTGACTGGTAATATATTATGCTGCTTTTTTACAGGCTACTGGAACATCATTGTGTACGGGAGGAAGCATTCCTACCGCCTCTACACCAAGATGCTGAATGAAGCCATGAGGTGGACGGCAGCCATACAGGGAGTCATTGACAGCAAGACCCCGATAGAGACCCCGACTCTGCAGCTCATCAGAGACATCAAGGTAAAATACACACACACCTATTAAGTAAAATGCATAAGCACTTACTCGTACGTTGAATTTGACCTCTAACCTTTGAGTTCTTTGTGTCCTCTCAGGAAAACAGCGTGAACCCAGACATCGTGGAGCAGATGTACAGGAGGAACCCCATCCTCAGATACACTCAGCATCCTCTGCACTCCCCTCTACTGCCGCTCCCTTATGGAGAGGTCACCAGCGGTGAGTACAGCTCTCCCCTCTTCTCATTTCTGGGTTCGTACATCCTCGATTTCTTTCCTTGTCTCCTCTACTTGCGTCTTAGTTCCTCCCACCTGAGATGGAAGCAGGCAGGAAAGAGACACAAGGAGAGAGGAGTCAAGGCAACAGGCATTAAACAAAATCTGTGTTTCAGAGCCATCATTTTAAAGCGGCATGAGTTAAATATGACATGTGGCACATCTGCATCATCTGCCCACTGTTACCGAACATTTTAACATACATTTTAACTCCAGCTGTGTGTCAGGCTTCTTTTATAAGTCACAGCTGCCAAAAGACTTCTGCAAAGGATACACCTGTGCGTCCTCGCTCATAGCTCCTCCGGCAAGCCCCCTCTCTCCTTGAGATGGTTTAAGGAATTAAGAAATCCTTCACAATGGCACACTGAGATTGATTTGCGGATCACAGGCAAGAGGAGAGAGGAGAGAGGAGATGAGGAGCAAGGAGGCACAAAATAGAGAAATGAGAAGAGCCCCCTTACTCAGCAACCTAAAACCAGCCCCCCGGGGAGCGCACCAGACTTTGAAGCCAGATTTTGTAGTAGCCAAAAAGTTGAATAACAATTTCGGAGCCTGTCACGTGACCGTGTGGCCCAAAAAGGCTTTTTACCACAGACTTACATGGCGAAAGAGATGTCTATAAATTAGTGGATCAATTTTTCTGAGCCTCACTACCCCCTGAAAAATGACATCAATGCCTAAGACCCTAAAAACAACTTCTGTCATCTTTGGTTTTATGGAAAAGTTACAAGGTGTTTTTTCTTCTTCGCTGCCTTTGTTCACTATTTTCTTTTGGTCTCTGTCTGTGTGCAGTACAAAGGCAGCAGGGCTACGCCAGTCTGCAGGACGAGGCGGTGCGAGTTTTCAACTCACTGCAGGAGATGGAGACGCTGGCGGACACGGTGCCCATCATTCAGGGCATCCTGCAGACCTGCCAGGACCTGCGCCCACTCAGGGATGAGGTATTTCATTTGTCGAGAAAAGTCTACTTTACTTTCTTCTCTAATCTCAACTGAAAACAGCTGGAAACAGAGCTGAAATGTAAAAGAGAAACACAGCGGTGTGCAGCGTGAGCCCCATGAAAAGTTGTTAGAATAAAAATAGAAACAACAGGAAATAGGAGATTCCAGTAAGACATGCTGGATGACAAATACATCTACTAAAAGTGACTTTGTAGTTATGATATTATAAGTATTACAAGTATTCCTTAACGTTGAAAACTTTCTCAAATTTGCTCTCCATATTTCTGTTTTTCAGGTATACTGTCAGGTGATCAAGCAGACCAATCATGTGCCTCAGCCGAACAGCCCAGCCAATTGTGCACACTGGCACCTGCTCACCTGCATGAGCTGCACCTTCCTACCCAGTCGAGCCATTCTCAGATACCTCCGCTTCCACCTCAAGAGGTGTGTGTGTGTGCTTTTTTGAATATGTCATTAATGCAATCAATTTGTGATAAAAGTATAATTAATGTGCAATAAATGTGATCTTGCTCAGGGTGCGAGAGCGCTATCCCGGCACAGAGATCGAGCGTTACAGCACTTTCATCGGGGAATCCCTGAAGAAGACCAAGACTCGTGAGTTCGTTCCCTCTCAGGAGGAGATCGCCGCCCTGCTGGTGAGACAGGAGATGAGCACCACCGTCTACTGCCACGGAGGAGGCTCCTGCAAGATCTCCATCAATTCACACACCACAGCTGGAGAGGTGCGTGTCAAAATACACACTCACACACATACATCCTCCGCTCAGTCATACAAATATAATTTTAAGACCCGGTGCAAGATTCAAGGGTTGATTTCAAGGGTGTGGGTGTCATTAAACATTGGGGAGTACACATCGCAAGTAGGGGGTCTTTGGGTCCTCCCTCAGGAAATTTTGAGCATCAGATACTTAATTTTCTGCATTCTGGTGATATTGTAGGCACTAATTTGTGCCCTCTCTGCATTAGTTTATGGAAATGTCTTTATGTATGTAAAAGAATACACAAAATTTAGGTGGCGGGTGACCCATCTTGTAATGGGATCACACCAGCCGTGACACCTAACGTAGCATATGTGTTAACGTAGCATATTATGTATGCTGAATATTATCAACCAAATTCTGCACCCTTGGTTGAATTGCAGTGTGCTGTTACAAACTGCTCATTGTTTGTATGTTGCTGCTGCAGGTTGTGGAGAAGCTGATCAGAGGTTTGGCCATGGAGGAGAGCAAGAACCTGTTTTCTCTGTTTGAGCACAACTCCTTCACAGACCGAGCTCTGGAGAGCAGAGTGATCGTCGCTGATGTTCTGGCCAAGTTTGAGAGGTACCTCAGTTTCTGTGTATACAGCTGGCCTTGATTGTCATCTAGTCAAAATACTGATCTCTCACTGGCTAATTTTGCTGTTAACAGCATGATGGGATTGTTTTGCTGTATGTGGTTGCTTAACCTGCAGCTGCTGTGTTTTTTCAGGTTGGCAGGCAGTGAAGAAGAGGAGGAGGAAGGAGAATGGAAACTCTACTTCAAGCTCTACTGCTTCTTGGATGTGGAGAGCATGCCGAAAGAAGGAGTGGAGTTTGCTTTCATGTTTGAGCAGGTGAGCTTTTCACACCCACACCACAATGCCCACATTAAATAATGTTCTACTTTTTTAGAGGGAGAAGCGGAGAGGTCATGTTATTAAATCAGCATATTACCTATAAATATGTCACCCCAACACTGCTGCAAAATAAACTGTTCTCACTGTCCCTCTCCCTCTCAGGCCCATGAGTCTTTGATAAGTGGTCACTTCCCAGCCTCAGAGGAGACCTTGCAGCACCTGGCCGCTTTACGTCTCCAGTATCTCCACGGCGACGGGGCAGGTCGGGCCGGTTGGAGCCTGGGAAGCGTCTATCCAATCGGGCGTCTCCGCAATCGCATCCTCCACTCTACCAAGCCGGGCGTGGGGGCGGCAGGTGGAGCTGGAGGAGCTGGAGTCGGAGCAGGAGACGGGAAAGGAATGGTAGGAGGACAGGGAGGTGTCGGGGTCGGCACGGAGAAACGGAAGACCCCGAGCTTCCTGGATGGCACCCTGAGGAGAAGCTTCAAGACTGGATCACTGAAGAAGCAGAAGGTCAGTGGTGAAAGTGAAGTTGTACCTCACCGTACCTTTTACAAGTAGAAGGAGATGAATTGAATGGAAACCAACAGCTGCATGTAACTTAAGAAAAATAGATAAAACTGTTGAAATGTTGTGTAAAAATATTCAGAGCTTTAATATGGCAGCAAACCAATATTGGCTATTTAAAGATAGAGTTATGTAAATTTAGTCAGGCTACCTCTGTGTGTGTTGTAATCCAAGCTTCTCTGTGATTTGTTGTGGTGAGCCAGTCCGGCCGTGCGTGCAGGTTACTGTGTGTGTATCTCACTGGCTAGCTCACCACCACTGCTTTGCACTGCACACATATGGCATTCACCCCTGATATCAGGATGGTGTTATTGTGGAGGCGTAGCACCCATCCTCCGGTTCTCCGTGGTTAACACTGTTAGCTCTGTCTATGTTTATGGAGTTAGCACCATTAGCTGCCAGCCACCTCCATGTTGAGAACTGTGTGCAGACAACTCATACACATAGAGCCCATTTAAACTGCAAAGCATGCATTCAATAAAGGTCAGAAAAATGTTATGTATTAATAATTTCTAGTTAAAGAGATAAAACTTAAAAAGACACAGGTATGGTCATTAAAAAAAACGCACAATGTCAACATGCGAAAAACAACTAAATTCACATTTGGGTGAGTTCATGTGTGATGGATACATGATTGGCTTGATTTTAGCCACGGTTTTATGTTAAAGTTAAACCCAACAAAGCTTTTGCATTGTTTTATCTCACTTGGTGCTAAGTTCCAATAGTTTGTAGCTCTAACAGAGAAGACTGATCTACCAAACTATTAATTATTAACTAATAATTATTGAAATATTGTAGAAATACTTGACTTTGTGGAAGCTCAGGAGGTCTTAGTGAATTGGACAGCCTTTAAATATGCCATCCAGGATTTTACACCCATACATTGGGAAATATTTTTTCTGAATTCTTGATAACTGTAGTGAGATGTAGCTTAGGAGCTGTCTCCAGCTGTAGTTTTAGATCACTGCCATATGGTGGGGCAGTGTGACAAGTGTGACGTGATGGATCTCTTCCCTATAGACTCAGTCAAACTAGTCTGGATTACTTGATGACAGATGGACTTGCCAACAAACTGGATTGCTGTCTGGTTGGTTATTCATTGATCGGCTGATCTGTGTGGTTGCAGGTGGAGGAGGAGCAGATGCTGGAGATGTGGGTGAAGGAGGAGACGTCCGCCACACGCACCAGCGTCCTGGAGAAGTGGACCCGGCTGCAGGGCATGCCTCAGCATCAGGCCATGCTGAAATACATGAGCATCATCAAGGAGTGGCCTGGATACGGATCCACTCTGTTTGATGTGGAGGTGAGAAAATAAAAGAACAAATAACAGATTTCAGAGATTTGTGCAAAAATCTACAAAACACCTGACGGGTAATGTCTTCTGTTCTCTTCTCCTTTGTTTCCTCTGCCTCTGTAGTGTAAAGAAGGAGGTTTCCCTCATGATTTGTGGCTGAGTGTGAGCGCTGACAACGTGTCAGTGTATAAACGGGGTGAACCTAAACCACTGGAGACCTTCCAGTACGAACACATCACCTTCTTTGGAGCTTCACAGCCGTGCACCTACAAGATCATCGTGGACGAGAGGGAGATGTTCTTTGAGACGCCACTGGTGAGAGATCTTTATTTAGTATTCACCTTTTCTTTCTTTATTCTTCAGATCAGGGCGCATACTAACCCACCACTTTCTTATTTCTCTTCAGGTTGGGGAGATCACCAAGATCATGAGGGCCTACATCAACATGGTGGTGAAGAAACGTTGCAGCATCATGTCAGTGACCAGCGTAAGCAGCACCTGGGTCAGGTGATCGCCACAAACCAGTCAGACCCCTCGGTTCATCCAGTGGCAACAGATGCCTCGGCCCCCCCTGCATCGGTCGGTTGGTTTTGATGGAGGCAGTCGCACCAGCCATCCTCAAGGTTGAATCAAGTGTGGTGGAAGATCAAAACGGGGAAGATAGAAGTGGACACAGAAGCCAAACGCACACTCTTCTGGCCTGGGTCTCACTTGGGATGGGGGGATAATTTTAAAATGTGCATGACAAAGAAATCAACCTGTATTTTGGGACGGTCCTCTCAAACACATAACCCCTCCAGTTGTAGCCCTGCATGTAGATGTTTAAGCACACTCCAAACTTCTCTCCGCTTTCCTTCTCCGGACAAAACTCAGTAATAACAAGCACAACTCAGCCGCCCAGTCCCAGTCTGTCCCAGGTGGCGCCCCCTACCCCACTCCCGACGCCCCCAGTGCACTGCCAGACAGAAGAAAGCCACACATTCTCAGTTAAACCTTTCTTTCTCACTCCTCCAATTTCAAGAGTCTCTCTCTTTCTCTTCACGTGTCCTCACTCCTGTTGCATCTTCGTTTGCTATTGGTATTAAGTTATTATGCTGAATTCTTGCTTGCTTTCTCTCTGTTGTTCTCTCTCTGTCGTTTATCTGTAACATCAGCTGTATCACATCTGTTTATGAGAAAAAGGACTCAAAGGGCTGCTGAAGGGGGAAAGGAGCTCCCTGCCCGACATGGCGTTTCGCTCACTCGCTCGTCAGTGCCACCGTGTGGCCACAAGAAGAAAACGCAGCCAAAGGAAGTGGCTTTAAATATTTCTGAACAATATCAAAAAGATATTCTTAAGAAGAAGCGGAGGTTTTACTTTGGAGGCTCTCTGGTCACGTTTAACTTGACGCGGAGAGTTGGCGCATGGCCTCACTCGGCTCTACAAGGAGAACAATATCAACCAGAATAATATGAGGCGAAACATTTCTCTATCTATGTCTACATATAACACACGCCACATATATCTACTGTATATTCACACACATAAACTGAACCAACATGTATTGTTTTGTACTGTATATCACACATTATAGGAGGTATTATTGAATTTCCGGTGCCCCTCTGCACTGTACAGTATATAGATGCCATGCTGAATGCAATGTGGCGCCTCTTGTGTAAAATACATGCAAGTGAATGGTGTTAATAATGACCACTGTATGTCTGAATATGATGCCAACACTGTACATCATTCACTGGCTGTGCCATTAATGTGACTCACGGAGAAATTAGTAGTAAAAACACAGACAGGCTGCCGCGGCGGCCATGTTTTCACAGTGTTTTGATGATTTTATCATCGTCGTCGTCTGTGGGACTCACTCTGCAGCGTTAATTGGAGCCACAGAATATTGTATATCCCTGTCTGCCCATGCTATTCTCTTTATTTCTTTACCAAGATCAGTGACTTGAACAATAACGCATAAGAGCTCCAGTTTGTCTGTGTTTCCAATCTGTTTATGAACATGTGACTTTTATTACTGATACTATTGTTACTGTACGCCCCCGCCCTCCCCCACCCCCCCCACCCATCTTAACCACCCTGAAGTGCTGTGTCAGGAATGCTGGCGTGTCTGTGAGTGTGCGTGAGTGTATTTATGGTGTATCAGTTGGAAAAGAAAAGGGAAATGAGAAAAGAGAAGTGATTTTAATGAGTGTATTCCTTGGAAATAAGACGTATTTACATGATTAACCTTTGCGAAGAATGGTGTCGTGATTGTGAGTTTAAGGGAAAAGCATGGGATTTCAAGGGAGGGTTAGGGGTTATTTAATTCTTATTGTACTGTATGTATTGCAAGGTGTGTTTGGGAGGATTATGTATTAAAAAAATATATTGAATTTTTTAGTCTCAGTCTAAGAGGAGCAGATAGGACACTGTGAGGATATGGGCTCAGAGATAGCTCTAAATGTGCACTGGAAATGCTGACAGTCATCACTGCTTTGTGTGTGTGTGTGTGTGTGTTTTTGGACTGAAAGTGAAGTGACTGTTCTGTCACCTAACTCTGCGGTACTGCAGGTAGACAGCAGCATCCCACATGTATAACACACCTTTGTTAACAAAGTGTTTCCCTGCAGCGGATATCTAGAGGGAATACTTAGATAAGACAGAAAAAACAACCAAACATGCTCAGATTAATTGTCTTAATTTGTTCTAGCTAGTGTCCAAACAAGTTTCTGTGTCAATATTTGCTCTAAAAACAGTTGCGGTTTGCAAGACATTTGAGTGAACTTGAACTTCCTGTGGTGAACGTTGTCTGCTGTCTATCTGGAGTGCCACATGCAGGGCTGTAGCCAAGATTTTAGAGATATTGAGGTCATGAGCCAACACCTTCAACCCCTAAACCAACCCCTACACTCTAGATATATAGACATATTGTAATTTGGGATTTGTCATAGTTTATCTTCTTATTAAGGTTGATTAATTGTGGATATAGTCACGAATTTTATTCCTTAACCCTTTGAAACCTGTCTTGATTTCTTTAAAAATATGGGAAGAAGACAATGAGCAATGAAAGAAGAAATTACCCCAAAAACTAGCAACACATTAGCAAAAAGAGAAAACTGAAATCAAGAGAATTAGTAAAAAAGAAAAAAGAAAGTTAAAAACAACAAACAAGGAATTACCTGGAAAAAGTGCTTAAAAATTATAATAATTCTGTAACATAATTTAAAAATTAAATAATAAAAATTATTATAAATATAGTTTTACCTAGCTTTTTTCATTTTCCACTAGTTTTTAAAAAATAATAATTTTCTTTTTTTTTTTTTTTTTTTTTTTTTTTTTTGTGGGACATTTCTTACCAAATTTCCCATTGCCTTTTATACCATGTTTTATTTAAATAAATCTCACCAATCTGCTTAGGGTTCAAAGGTTTAAATATTAGCGAAAGGCGTCTGAAAGGAGCACAAGAAAAGTGATGTTGCTCCAGGTTTCAAAGGGTTAATGCTGTTTCAAATCATCCCACACATTAGTTGCAACAACATTTTTTGAGGACATGGCGAAAGTATTGATTTATTTGGCCTGGATATGTCTAAAAATCCTGGAATCAGCCAACTAAATTTAAACTCCCTGTATTTCCTTTGCCGAAAAGCCCCAAATTCCTGCAGAAAACCCCCAAGGACATGACCTCAGCGTCCTCAATGGTAGCTACGGCCCTGGCTGCATATACACACAGCCCACTGGGATCCTGCCTATAGAGTTAGAATAAGCAGAACTCACTCACAGGTTCCACTTTGAACTTTTGGTTATTTTAGTTTTGGCTAAAATGAGAGGAGAACCAGAGAACCCATAAGCCATAATTTTACAAAGGAGCCTGGAGCTGTGTGTTCTGGTTATTCTACATCTATGGTTCTGTCTGTCACTGATATTACACTGAGTAGGAAGAAGTTGCCCCGCAGTTGCTGAAATGCGATCAGTGTGTTTGCTAAAGGGAACAGCAGTGAATGGAAGTTAGATTTCTGATCGCAGATCTGTTTCCAAGGGCAACTTCATCACAAAGGGTCCTGTTATCAGCCGCAGGCGGCCAGAGTGGGGCCCATTCTTATCTTATGTTATGCTTATTATCATCATTAACATAGTAAAACATTGTGCTTGTTATAAAAAAAAGAAAAGAGAAAGAGAGAGATACTGTGTGTTGTTCTTTTTTATTTGTAACTGGCTTTACAAAATTATGCTTTAATAAATTATTGGAATTATTGTCCTCTATTTTATGTTGTCTTTATGAGTTTATTTTGGCACACAAACAGTGGAGAGGGCATTAATTTAAGTAGCTGACGTATCTACGTAGCATAAAGCTAAAAATAGATCATGCTTTTCAACATTTTAAGATAGATTTGTGTATTTTTTTCTTGTTTTGTACAATTGTAGAGTTAAAAAAGGAAAGGAGCACCATGCAAAAGTTTGAGCACCCCAAGATATTTGACATTTAAGATTAGAAGTCTTGAAATAATTCAGAAAATCTTAGGGTGAATGCTACATTTTCGCTCATTTAGGTAGGTTTTTTTTTCCGTTAAACGTGAAGCTATAGCTAGCAACTGCTTAGCTTAGCTTAGCAAATCGTTGGACACAGAGCAACCTAGAAACTTTATTTGAGCCCCGTTGGTCCTGAATTTCACTTCCATTCTTTGTATTTTCTGCTTTAAGATTATTTATTATAAAGTAATCTTAGGTTAAAGCCGCTAAAATGAACTTTTAACTGGATATGCAAAAGTCTCTCGTTTCTGCTGATGTCTGTGCGTGACCTACAACAGCAAATGAGACCATCAGTGTGAAGATAAGCTATTTCTATATAGTGTATATCCATACCTTTAGGAAACTGTGTCCGGGTCCGCCCCAGGTCGCTTCCAGGACGAAACGATTTACGGCACTCAGACGGCACACGTCATCTTACCTAGCTGCTTACATTTATAGTGACTCTTATAAATAGTCGCTATTCCTCCTCCTCGACCCGACGTCCGCGGGGAGTTAAAATAGCAGCAATCATCGGGTAAAAGTTCTGTGAAAGCACTGGACTCACCAACAGTCAGCCACGTCTCAGTCACACAGAGAAAATCCAATCCTCGGGAAGTCAGGAAATCCTTCAGGATAAACGTTTTGTTCGCTAGCGATCTAGCATTTACCAGCCCAATCCTGGCAGGAGCCGGCGGGTCCACGGCGTTAGCTGTCCGGGGAGCCACACACAGAGGCCGCAGGTTGCGCAGATTCACCCCGCGCCAGCGGGGACGAGGAGAGCAGGGGCCGCGGGGCTGGAACACCTCATCCGGGCCGACGACAGGTACCAGCCAGGCGTCGACAGGGTCCAGCGAGTGCCGAGAAATAAAGAGGCGAGGCACCGCTCCATACTCAGTCCAAGAAGCCGTGGAAGTGCTCGCCAAACAGGCCTTCAGCCTTACCAGCCGACCGCTGCGTTTACCCCGGCGGCGGTGGCGCTTACGCCGGAGAGGTGGAGCTGGGGCGCGGCAGAGGTGAGCTGGGATCCCCGATAGGAGCGGGGGCAAAGTTTTCCCGTCTTGTTGTTTCATTCATCCCCAAAACAAACACATGCGCGAGCCAGGTAAGCGTCTTTACGACAATACGCGCTAGAGCTCATGGGAAATGTAGGCTTCATTCCGGCAAAACACTACCGCTTTTGTCCACAGGGTCGCCAAAATCAACTCAAAATGAAAGTTCCTTGTAGGGGCTTTAAGGCTACATTTAGTTTAGCTTAGCACATTTTTAGGCTATGTCAGCTCATAAAACTTGTCTCACATTTTAAATATGAAGCTAGCTAGCAGCTAGTTGGCTTAGCAAACTGTAGGACATAAAGCAACCTAAAAACTCACTAAGGTAGTTTTTCTGTTAAACTTGAAGCTATAGCTAGCAACTGCTTAAATTAGCTTAGCTTAGCAAATTGTTGGACACAGAGCAACCTAAAAACTTTATTTGAGCCCCGTTGGTCCTGAATTTCACTTCGATTCTTTGTATTTTCTGTTTTAAGATTATTTGTTATAAAGTAATTTAGAAAATCTTAGGTTAAGGCTACATTTAGCTTAGCTTAGCACATTTTTAGGCTATCTCAGCTCATAAAACTATACATGTAGTCTCACATTTTAGATAAGAAGCTCCAGCTAGCAGTCAGTTAGCTTAGCAAACTGTGTGACATAAAGCAATCTAAAAACTTTGAGACTTGTTAGATGTGAATTTCGCTTTCATTCCTGGTAATTTCTGCTTTAAGATTACTTTTTAAGTAATAAAAGTAATTCAGAAACAAGGCTACTTTTAGCTTTCCTTGGCAAATTGTTTTTATCAGCTCATAAATCTGGTCTCACTCTTTAAATATGAAGCTCCAGCTAGCAGTCAGCAGCTTATCTTAGCAAATTATCATTTTTACACCATGGGTTTGTACTGATAACCAAACAAGATTCAAATATTCAGGTCAGGGGCCAAAGTGGCTTTGTGACATGATAGAGGCAGACGAGATGACGCTGTTTGGCCCCATGAATGGAGCATTTACATTTTAAAACGCCCAGATGGAACTGTTGATAGCAGCACTGCTTGGAATTTTCATACCATAAAGCCTGAAATATCACCTCAAAGCAAAGCATTTAGCAGCACACCGGTCCAGCCAGGTGTTCAAATGCAAACTGAGTAAGTCTACCTGTGAGCGACTAACTCCCTTGCAAAATAGATTGCAGTGGACTGCATACCAGATTCGGTGGTAGAGGACAGGGGGACAATTGTGTCTGAAATCCAGCAGCTTTGCTATGACACACCTGCAAAAATCAATTTGAATTGAGATGTAAAAAAAAAAACATTTACAGGAACAATTGATGCATGTGAATAATTTAGATTAATTAATCACAGAGCATGAAATTAATGAGTTAATTTTTTTAATTGCTTGATAGCCCTACAATTATATTACTCTAAAAACAGTGTCATTTGCTATATATGTCTTCAAAAAGGCAAACCCATCATGGCTCCATGGTTTTCTTTTTCTTTTGATTTTTTATATAGTCAGTGGCTATCTAAACAAACACATGCTTTCTTTATCAAAGGTATACAATCTATATATAGACTTTAAAAACTATTACATTAAATTATTAATTTCTTGCTTTCTTTCATATTTTTGTCAGACAAGCAACCATGAGGACATGCACAATAGCGTGCATGAGGGGCCCCTCACAATACTGTGCACTGAGGCCCTTCTTAACTTCCTTACGCCACTGACTCAGGTGCAGAAGTCGTCCTACAGCCAAGGAAAACACGCACCCAGACGCACACACACGCCTCCCCTCCTTTCTCTTTGGTGCGTAATGAGCGTGCGTCAAGATTCAGCCTTTGGTTCCTTCTCGACAAGTTCACCTCTCGAGTTTCGGCAGCCCAAACATTTCCTGTTTCTGCGCTCACAGGTGTCTCAGATCTCTTCAGACGAAAAGTCTGAGGAAAAACATTTGGAATAATCTGCGTCCGAGCGGTGTGATGATGGATTCACGGGTTGTTGTCGCTGCTTTGCTGCTTGTCTTCGGTTTGGCGACGGTTTTCGCCCAGTCTACAACACCTGACCACGGTAGGAGTGGGAATCAGTGAGTCTGTGGTGATTGAGGAATTCATGGCTGCTAAGAAATAATCTCATAATTTAAAATAATCGCTTTTAGATACCTAAAAAGTCAATGATAGAAATGTCACCTGATTTATTGAAGCCTTTCTTTGGCCCTGAATTACAATAATTTTTTTTCTCTTTTTAGGTCAGTGTTGTTTCAACTCTTCTGTGTTTTACTCTTTCTGTAAAGAAAATAAGAATATAACAGGACATAAAGCAACTAAAAAACTTAATTTGAGCTGTGTTGGTCCCAAATTACACCTCAATTGTCTCTGGTTTAAGATTATTTCCCATAAAATATGGAAAGAAAGCTTTAAAAGCGAAATAAACTGTGATTGCATTGATATCATTGTGTCTGTTAGTTTAATATCTGTATTGTTGAGACCTCTCAGCAGGAACAATGAGTCTCTTTTCATTTCACAACCCCCCTCAGGTTTCTGTTTCAGCAGGAGTAGCTACAAATAAACCCAGCATACAAGAAAGAGACTTTGTTTACACCCCAGTTTTACAGAAACATGGCTCGTCTTAGACAAACCCAGCTGTTGTCCTGTGCGGTCTTCTGATAATAACATGACTGGTGTGAAGCCTGTGTGTTTACTGCGCCGTGTGTCTCCATGGAAAAATGTCTCAGGAGGATTAGCAGTAGTTACAGAAACCACAGTGAGAACAGGCCTCGTTTTTAATCTGCTTCTCATGGTGCTTTCCAGCCAAAACTCTCTGTTTGTGCGTCTGAGTGACATTATGTTGACTGAGTTCACTCCCTTATTTACACTCTGTGGAAGTACTAAACAAGTGGCTTGTTTTTCCCCCCACAGTGTGCGAGACGAAGAATGGGACAAGCTGTGAGGAATGTCTGAAAAATGTGACGGTACGTCCTGGGAGAAAAGCTTTTGTTTCAGCTGGGTTGATTTCCCTCTGCATTTTGAGTGTGTGTGTGTGTGCGTGATGAAGAAAGAAACGTCGAATTTAGAGCAACCATAGCCAGCGACTCCTCCTCCACCTCCACACCTGTTAGACTGGTTTGGGGAGTAACTGATCTGTCATCCACTCCCACCTTCCTCCTCCATTTTCTACTTTATGTGTGCATATTATGTATCCTTCAAGTGCCCTGAATACCTCAGAAATCATTGTTTGTCCAAACAATACAGAGGTCATCATGTGCTTTCGTATCTTTACAGTGTCTCTGGTGCATCACCACCAAGTCGTGTGTTACATACCCAGTGAGGACCATCCTTCCACCCCATTCACTCTGTCCGCTGAACGATGCACGCTGGGGCCTCTGCTGGAGTAAGAGAGCGCACACACAGACCCACATAGACATTCACATATATACAGTCACACTTTACTTTACATATACTCTGATTTTTATTAATTTAAACTAAAGAGAAGCTTGCGCTGGAGAGACTGGAAGCTTAAAGCTACAAAGACCTCCCTAAAAAACTCAAGGCAAGACAGGGGTGTCAAATTCATTTTTGTTCATGGGACACGTACAGCCCACTTTGATCTTAGATAGGCCGGACCAGTAAAACCATAGCACATTAACCCTTAAGTACAATCAGCTCCAATATTTTCCCGTTACTTTGTGTAAAGAAACAAGTACATTCTGTAGATGATCATCCTTTTACAAAACAGATAAACAGCCTGAGATGTTTCGAGAAAAATAAGTATGTCTCAATTTTCCCACATTCAGTCAGTCTCCATCTCACTGTCATAACGTGTGCATTTATCCAGACATTTCCTGTTACAGATTCTTTTGAACTGAAGCTGCTCATTGACAATATTTTTCCACAATGTTCAATTTCTTTAAACATGGTCACAGTAAGTGTTGATTGTTATATCAGAGAACTGTATTCTGGTCAGGGTGGAAAAGCATATGACGCAGAATTTTACATAAAGTAGGCAACACATTGTTTAACTTGCTCCTGAAACCTGGCACCTGGACCCTTTGGCGGACCGGTTCTAGCCCACGGGCCGTATGTTTGACACCCCTGATTTAACTGATCAGTTACTGTACAAAAAGCAATTATTATATATCAAGCACAGTTCTGTGGCATGTGTACATTATTTGAAAGTTTCCATTTTGTGCATCTTTATACTTTAACTCCACCAAATGTCACAGGTTACTCAGCTACATTTGTCTGATGTGGCACTGCCAGTAAAAATTGTTTGTTGTTCATTCGGTCTATGAAACATCAGAAAATAGTGAAAAATGTCAATTTGCCAGAGTCTAAGGTGGATCTCTTCAGAGACCAACAGTCCGAAACACAAAGATAATGAATTTATAACAATACAAGATAGAGAAAATAAGCAAATCACATTTGAGAAGCTAAAGTCAGTTCGTTTTTTTTTGTGAATGCATGCATTTACGTGCTGCTTGGATGGTCCCATTTCCTGAGCTGGAGAGTCGTTCTTCCGACTTTGTTGTGTTCATGAGCTTTAGGGTGTTTTCACACTTAGTCCTTTTCGGCCCTCTAAACGAACTTGGCTGTGACTCAGCATTTTTTTGCGCATATGTAAAAACTCCAAGAGAACTCAGACCCCTCTGAAGCTAACTACATTCAAACCACCTTAGGAGGTGGCCTGAGATCGGTTCGCTTCAAGTCTGCGGTGCAGTTCACTTAACCTGTGCCTTGTGAACACAAAGTGCTCCAGGTTCGCTTTGCTCCTTGCCATTGTATTTATAGCCCTCTAGATCATGTGCTATTGCACTGTGATGCTTGAAAAAAACAGATAAAACCATGGACGCAGGACGATGAGTAGTTTGGTCCACAGAAGATACTGCACATCTCCAGATGTGGAATGTAGAATACATCAAACAGCAACAGTCTGCAGCACAGAAACATATTTTTGGGCATCATAGCCGCACTGCAGTGCCACGTCAGAGTGAAAATAATACTATATCAATATATACAGGCTATAGTGTGTGAACAGAAAGGGTGCACATTTGAAAGAGAACTGAGTCCTCTTTCAAATGAACTGACAATGTGAACACAAAAAGAACTGGGTCCGTTTTCTGTTGTTCCACTTTAAGAGGACTGAGTTCGGTTTGTTTAAAAAGCACTGTATGTGAAAACATCCTTAGTCATGATGTGGAAACAACATGGAGGCTACAAAGAAGATGTGTTATATTTCATTGCTCAAAGCTATAAACAACACGTAAATAAAAGTTTAAAGCTTTATATTACAAAGTGATTTTGTTCCAAACATGTTGTTGGAGGAGTACATTCCCTAAAACCACTAAAACATTGCTTTACCTGACTAATGTTAATAAATAATTTGGCCCTAATGTCTCACATCCTAAAAATAACAGCACAATCAAACATTACAAGTAGATATGAGTGCTGCAATCAGTTATAGTCACCTTGTAATATACATACGAAGATCAGAGAGATTAGATCAGGGAGACACAAAGAAAAGAAAAGGTACAGCATGTATTTTACGATCTGTGACTGTGGACTCCTGCATAACTTTGTCATTGTGTTTCTCTCTCCATCTGTAGTGAACTTCCAGACGCTGATAATCACCTTGGCAGTGATCGGAGGAATCATCATCATTGCCCTTCTGGTTTGCCTGTTCTGCTGCTGCAAGTGTGAGAACTTCGGGTGAGTGTGCAGTCAGCCTATCGCTCTGTGAGAGATGAAGATGAAAGGAATCTGCAGCTGTATTTATAGAGTATTTATATGATGGACTTTAAGTGGAGGACTGTGTACTGTAACCTGTCTTTTACAGTAACTGCAATTTGAGGCAGTAACAAAATAATATAGACACTTAAAATAACAAAAACAGTTATTATTTTTAAATACTGACTCTTCACGAGTGTATTTGAATGAGAATTAAATCCAAAATCACACACTTTTTGAGCAGTAAGAACATATCTATTGTAAATGTTTGAAGTATTTAGATGAAAATCAGGTTTTGTGGTTAATCTGCTTCCTGGATTTTCCATCCCTCCCACTCACCCCTTTCAGTTTTGTTTCTATAAATATCTGTCTTACCCTCTACCACCCCTTTATCAACATAGGCAGCACACAGCTACTTTGCTCAGTAGAATGGCAACAGTGGTCCCTCCAGCGTGGTTTGGATGATGATAAAGTTTTCTTTGTGGCTTGTCAGTGATCCAAGTTACATTTAGGCTGTTGAGGTTAGAGACGGTTAGGTTTAGGTACACACTTATTGTCACAGAGCAGGGTTTAAGTATGGGTTTGGTGTGTTTAAGGCCAGAGCATGACTTTAAGATGATGGGCCCCTGGGTATAGACATGCAAAAGGCCCCATCACCTCTCCTACAAAGGAGCAAAACACGGAGACTTTACAGTTGTTTGACTCTTTTTGTTGTTGTTTTGCATTTCTTTGTGGGTTTTTTGCCCCTTTTCACAGTCGTTATGAGTCTTTCTGTGGTCTCTTTGCATGTCTTTGTAGTTGTTTTGGTCTTTTTGTAGCCTTTTATGTTTCTTTGTGGTCATTTTGAGTCTCTTCCTGGTCAGTAGGCATCTCTTTGAGTGGCATTTTGCATGTGAAAGCCAGGGGTGACACTTGGGGCCCCTGGCCATGGATTACTTCCTTTGTCACCCTGTCAAGTAACTTTCTTCATATTAGTCTGGAGCTAAATTCATTACAAGGTGATATCATGTGATCGTGATCTGCGTGTACTATGCTGGGAAATTTCAGCCTTTAGGTGTCCTCACTGAACACACACACACTGTGTACTTCCCCTTGACCTTTTTAACCATAACTCTAACTTTGGTCTTGTGTTTGTGTGTCAGATCCAAGAGGTTCGAAGCCAAGATGCAGAAACAGGCCAATAAGATGAAAACCAAGCAGGAAGAAAGGTGAGGAACAATGTTCTGTGAATGCGACGTCGAGTGTGTGTGATACAGGTTCAAGCCTGACCTGGTTTGCCAATGGCAGATGCTATTTGCACCCAGGTGTCCATAGCCAACAATGCTATTTACACCGGGGTGCTAATAGCAAATGTGGCTATTTGCACTCCTGGGCGTCCTAGCAACACGGAATATGATATTAATGTAAATGTATCTCTTAAGTCAGTGGTTCCCAACTGGTCCAGCCACAGGGTCCAGATTTCTCCTTAGTCATTAGTTCAATGTCCACACAGTTTAACATATTCAGTGTCATACTTGCGCTTGGCCATGTCACCAAGCTATTTTGCTGTCTCTGTTATTCACTCACTCTACAGCAGGAAACAGCACTTCAAAATAAAAGCTTGTGCCAGAAATCCACTGTACTTCAAAAATAAAGTGTGCTTTTTATAAACTTGACACGTTCACGAGTCACTTGCGGTCTATTAAGAGTGGACTCTGCGACCCATTTTTGGACCACGACCCCCCAGTTGGGAACCACTGTCTTAAGCTATTCTGCTAACGTTTATGTACAGTGTGACATTCAGCAGTTTTATTCATTTTAAAACCTGAAAATAATAAGTCAACAAGGCCTTAAAATGATCAGCCATCATTGACTGACACAGGACTTGGACCTCAGTATGTATGTCCTGTGCTTAACCCACTCAGCCACCATGTCTTGCTACTGTTTTGGACTGTATACCATGTCACCTGACATTCTGGCAGCACATTTGTATTTTTTTATCTCATAAATTCACCACTTAAATCCCAGAAAATATCTGAGACCATGACCTCTTTATCCTAATACTCACTGCTTCTAACTTAGACGTGTCAACATGACCAGCACTAGCCACGGCTCACAGTGGGATTCATAATAATGCGTTGTAATGGTGGGTGTAAATAGCTCAATAGCTGCAGTGTGACTTCTCTCACCCGATGCAAATAGACACTGTTTATTCCTTTGTGAGTGTATATTTATATTCATAGTCTATCAGTAGCTCTCCTGCGCAAAAACATGGTTCAAGAGACAGTGTCATTCTCACCAAGTAACCTCTGGAGCCTCAGGTGCATTAGGTGGACTTGAATTTGCAATTAAAATGGTTTATAATGGAGTAAAACACAAAAGCAATTCATTCCTATTATCAGGTTGCATCTTGATTTGAGTTTGGCCAGTGGTGGAGCAATGCACTGTTGAATGCAGTCTGCCCTTCCTCCATTGCCACCACCTTTTCCAAGCTCTCTTATCAAGAAAGTTTACAGGTTTATCAAGAACAATTTCTCTGCGCAGAGCTTTCTCCACCCATGAAAAAAACCTGACACTTCCTCATCCATGCTGCTTCGCCCTGCTTGTGTTTATTTCCTGCTATACTTTGGCCTGACATTGTTTCCATAAACAGAGCTCTTTCAGCCTGTAACTTTCTCCCGTGACACTGCAGCGATCAGCTGTAAACTGTAATGACTGACTCACTCTGGGTGGCCTGTGAGTGCTGTGCACAGATTAGTTTGCTCAGTCGTGGCAGTGCCTTCTTCAGGCAAATAAAGTTTGAGTTAAGTCCAGCTGACGTTTTGATTCACCAGGGATTTACAGTATTTGTTTATATTTGTCCTTACAGTACAAACGCCCGTGTCACTGCTTTCAGGTAGTCTCCTAATAGTCTCAATCTGCAGGTTTGTCTTGTGGTGTACTAACGACAAAGCACCTGACGCACCTGCTCTCTTCTATTGTTGGTCATGATTCATATCAGTTCCCTTAATAGCACACCACAAAAGTACACGTCACACACTGTCACCAGCCCAAACTGGTTTGTGGCCAGACGACTTTTGGGAGTGTTTGAGAGTATGAAAAATATTATCAGTCGTTGTGTTGCTCAGACGGGAATGTTTTGTTCTTACAGGAGGGCAGAAATGAAACAGAGGCATGACGATATCAGGAAGAAATATGGTGAGCTCTCACTCGCTGACACACTTTTCTTTTCTCTTTTATACACATGTGCACATAATAGTAGTGCAGACATGTTGTTTTGTTCCTAATGCTGAATGTGAGTGTCTGATCTTTTGATAAGAGAATTAACTAAACTCATTTTGGGTGTTTGATTCCACAGGTCTGAGTGGACAAAATCCATACTCCAAATTTGCATGAGAGGATCTGAGATTTACACCACGACCCTTCTGTTTGCCCTCTGACCTCTCATACGACAAACATCAGTTAACTCTCTTGTGGTTGTGAGTAAAGGCGTGATAATTACTGTAAACTATGACTAAGAGAATTTTAGGAAGGTGAAATCAGTTTTGTATAGAAAGTCTCGTCTGGCCGATGAACAGGAATGTTGTGTTCAATGTGATGACCTGAGAGGCTGTAACCAAAGTGTCAGCATTGTTCTTCAAGACTTTAACGGTCTATCCTGTGGCTATATAGCATCAGTCTGCTTATAGTATTTATTAGGTTAGGTCTTGTAGAGTTGACTTGTACAGATAGAAAAAGAATCCATTGAATAATTCTTTCCTTTTGCTCAAAAAAATCTGTTGCATCTACAAGTTTCATCTGTTTTGCTCCTCTGAGCTGCTGCTGATTTAGTGATATACGTACGTAGAAAATAAGAACCTATTTTTGTATTTTGTGTGATTATTCTCTTGTTTCAAATGGACTCATCCCTATTCTGACATGTATAGGAGGCCATATTTATTGTCTTACTGCTGTATGTTCCACTAACAGAAAAGATTTTTTCAAGGCATTAGATTTGGTCAACATTAAATCTTATCTTCACCCGCAGAAAGTAACCATTACCTTGAGTTGAATGTGTTGATCCTAAAGTTGGATTGAAGTCTGCCTAATTCTACATTTGCCTGTATATCCTGTAGAGACAATAGCCAATAAAAGACTTTGGACTAATCACGAATTCCTTTGTAGCACTGGACTTTTATTGTTTTTGTATTTCCTCTGTTGTGCTTTTACTAGAATCACAATTTTCTGCCTTATATTTTGTGTCTTCAGTTATAAAGTGAAAGTTAATTGATTAAAACTGTGGTGGCTGTCAATACAGTACTTCACTTGGAGGAGTTTAAATGCTGAAAACACCTCACTAAAGGTCTTTAGAGCAGTGGTTCCTAACTGCTGGGTCACGGGGTCCATTCTGAATGGACAGCAAGTGACACGTGAATGTGTGAAGTTCCTAAAAAAACACAATTTATTTTCCAGCACAGAGCTTTCATTTTGAAGTGCCGTGTCCTGCTGTAGAGTGAATGACTAACGGACAGCTATTTGACAGAGACAGCAAACTAACTCAGTGACGCTGGATAGTTATTACTGTGTGGACCTTGAACCAGTGACTTGGGAGAGATCCGGACCCAGTGGCTGGACCAGTTGGGAACCACTGCTTTAGAGGCTAAAGGCTGACACCTGCTGTGTGAAGTAAAGGAACATTTTTATTGTGTCCAAAATAATTTTTGCCCATTTTATCCCAAATACTGTTGGGATATCAGAATTTATCCTTAGCATAAATTAATTCTATAGTTTGCACTTTTAGTATAGGAAATTGAAAATCGAAATCTTTCGATTTACTGGTCCATCTACGTCACAACCCTCACCTGTGGTCGTGAGCTATGAGTAATGACCAAAAGAATGAGGTCGTGGATAGAAGCGGCCGAAATGAGTTTCTTCAGAGGAGTGGCTGGGCTCAGCCTTAGAGATAAGGTAAGGAGCTTGGATATCCGGAGGGAGCTCAAAGTGGAGCTGCTGCCCCTTTGCGTCGAAAGGGATCAGTTGAAGCGGTTTGGGCATCTGATCAGGATGCCTCCTGAGTGCCTTCCGTTAGAGGTGTTTCAGGCACATCTCACTGGTAGAAGGCCCCAGGGGAGACCCAGAACACACTGGAGGCATTACATATCTCATCTGGCCTGGGAACCCCTTGGGGTCCACCAGGAGGAGCTGGAAAGCGTTGCTGTGGAGAGGGACGTCTGGGGTGCTTTGCTTGGCCTGTTGCCCTCGCGATCCGGCTTTGGATAAGTGGTTGAAAACGGATGGATGGATTGACTTTTAATATAAATTAGGTTCCAGGGACCTTGTTTATCCAAAAAAAAGTGCCAGGGGAGGATCCCCCTGATGCCCAGCAGAGGTCCAGGCTTAGCCCTAAATGTCCTCAAATCTTAGGGTGCTTTCAGACCTAGAGTTGTCTTGCTTTGGTCTGAATCAGGGACTAATTTTGTTACAAAGTTGCATAATTGCGTAGAGTTGGTTTGTGTTGTCATGGCAGCATTTACAAGAAGACCAGATGAAATGCCTGCACGAGGACGCTGCACTTTATTGGTCAGAATTTCCACGTGGGAAAAATCCAGGAAGTAAACAAAATGTTGAAGAAGAGTACACTTGCAAGATAAATGTGACACTTTCTAATGTCACAATGGAGGGACAACTACGCAGGTTGATTTTAGCGCTGCTCATCGTGGACTATATTGCTGTCATTGTTCATTTTAGTCAAACCATACAGTTTGAAAACGAGGCGCGGCTCCAACTAGAAAACAATGTTTTGATGCATTGGATGTGCTGAATGTGCATATTAAGGCAGTACAGGAGAAGGTGCACATTAATAATCCTCCAGGACTGTAACATGCTCATGTTTAATACAAACAATGTGTCATGTGACTGCAGTTGGTTCAGATCCAGGTCGGAACACGTTCTCACCACAAACAAACCACACCAGAGTTCGTTTGTAATCGGACCAAGACCACCTCTTCAAGAAGGTCTCAGTCTGGTTGTTTTGGTGCACATCAGATTGCATTTGCTGTGTTCACACCTGCCCAAACGAACCACACTTAGGGTGCAAATGTACTTGAGTTTGACTGAACTGAACCAAACATTGCAGGTGTGGAAAGCACCCTTAGAAACGCCCCTGGCCACCTGTCATTTTGCAAAAGTGGCCCCCTCATGCAAAGCAAGTTAAGTATCCCTGGCTTAGTCTTTTGCCATGTACGTTTGTGCCTTGTATTTATTCTCAATTCGAGACCTGTTAAAAAGCACAGTCGGTTACATGTAAGAGGAATTTAAGCAGTTGCCTGTGCTGAAGAAAAAAAATTGCATGTCAAACACTGTTTTTGCACTAGAAAATTGAAATAGAAAAATGCTGTACATGTTAGTCACACATTGTCACATTTGGGTTTTTTCTGTCGTGACTTCATTTAACATTATTTATAGACATTTGTGACTTTTTAAAACAAATATAAACACATGCTTTGTCCCAGCATTGCCTTGGTAGGCTCTTCAGCTCGCGTGCTCGCGTATTTTGCATAGGTGCGCGCTCCCGCGTCCGCGCTCCCGCTGTTTAATAACGTGGTCTCCTCAGGTCCAATCATTTATTTGTATCGGCGGTCCAAAGCGCGCACCCGTCAGCGGAGCAGAGGAGAGGACAGAAGGCGGCAGAAAGACAAATAACGCCCAATTAACCGATTTTCCTGAAGCCCCGCACACAAAATACAGCCAGGATGTCAGAGGAAAAGCCAAAGGTAAGATTTAAACCTTTTAAAAGCTGTGGATGTGTAGCGATGGCTCAGTCGAGCTCCTGCCAAACCATTTCTCAGATGTGCAATCTAAAATGGCCTGGTTTGCACGTTTCTCTGAATCGGCGCAGTGTTTGTTTCGCAAATGAATGAGCGCCCGCACATCCATATTTACATTTATATGCTCCTACACATCACCCTGTAGATGGAAATATGAGATAAACTCTCATATTAGGCATAGTCTCGAAGATTGGGAGCAGAAACGTCCATTACACCATGATTGTCATTTGCGGATTTTTTTCTTTGTCGAAACGGGACCACGTTAACGTTGTGTCCGCAACGCCGCAAATGCCGCAACTGCTGCAGCGACAAAAGAGCGCTAATGGAGGTGACGCACGAATATAAAAACTACAGTAGCCGTGTTTTTATTGTTGTTTTCCAATATACCGGTGCTTGTTGTGCCCCAGTACAACAAAACAAAACAGCTAGCAGCGTTAGCCGGCAGCTATACCCAGCATCGGTCTCAAAGGGCTGCCGTGCCAGCTAGCTAGCCCGGAGCTAATCATGCTAACGTTAGCATCTGTGGTTGAAGCAACATATTGAGACCTGACTGCGTTATTCTGCTCAATGTAAGTTTGTTTTGGCTAAAATATCTACACAGCAGTGTTACCATTAATTCACCACACGTCGCATTTACATTAAAGTGTCTTTTAAAGTTGCAGCTAATGTAATAGGTAGCTTGCAGTCTGGTAGCTTAGCTAGCATTAGCTTTCTAACAGTGCACTGTTTATACAGTAGGTCTGTGACTGTAGTGTAGTGCCTGTGGTCTCTGTCACTTGCACTCTGCTGGCTTACCTGATGTCAAACCCCTTTGTCTCTGCAGGAGGGAGTAAAGACCGAGAACGATCACATCAACCTAAAGGTTGCAGGGCAAGATGGGTCGGTGGTCCAGTTCAAAATCAAAAGACACACACCGCTCAGCAAACTAATGAAGGCGTACTGTGAACGACAGGTGAGCTGAAAGCCCAAATAACTGCTTTTACCTTTCCTCCTCTCCAGCAGCATACAATTATTTGGGATTTTCTGTAACACCACAGTCAACCTCCCCATTAGTTGCACACTTCACCTTGTAAGTGATGCATGGATTCATCCTTGTGTCTGTTGTGTTGCTCCTGCAGGGTCTCGCAATAAGGCAGATCAGGTTCAGGTTTGATGGCCAGCCTATCAATGAGACGGATACACCTGCACAGGTAAGATACGATGCTCTGTCCCCCATTATATTCTCTTAAAACCATAGGGAAATTATCTTTCTACACACTTTAGAGCAGCCTGTCACAATTTGAGGGACGATTATGTAACATCGGCTGCACACTGCAGGCATTCAATGTCTGTCAGGTCTTATTTTCCATATGTGCATTATTTTACCTGTCCAGTTATTGTTTATATCCACTAACTTGAACCTTCTGCTCCTCTCAGCTGGAGATGGAAGATGAAGACACCATAGATGTTTTCCAGCAGCAGACAGGCGGGCACTGCTAAGCCCTCACCACCTCATCGACGGCCACCTTCAGACCACGCCCTCAGCCACCTTCACTGTCCCTCCCCTCCCCATCGCTCCTCTCAGCCTGTTATTATTATTATTATTAATATTATTATTTCTTCAGTTTAAAGATGTCTGTCATGGTTTTCTCGTCAGGTGTGTCGGGGGAGGGGGCTCCTCAGCTGTTTATGTACTGTCTCAGCCAGGATTGAACTTTTGTGCGTGTCAACAGTCACTCCGCCGGCCAATCAGGACAACATTTCCGTCTGGCACCGCAGGCAGTGATTGGACCAACAGCGAGTCACAGCTGTTCCTGGTTTGTCAGTGCTTCTCATTCACTCTCCAGTGAAAGCTTAGTATCCAGTAGTTTGTCACGGTTTTCATCCATCAGGGGTCGAATGCGAAGGCTCTGCAAGTTTTTGTCCGGGGGTCACAGTCAGTTGGGCATGAAAATGTTTTGAAGTGGAAGCACGATCTGAACTTAATACACACCCGCCTTCCATTTCACTTCGCTTTCGTTTTTGTTTGTTTGTTTTTTCTTGTCTGAACAGTGACTCCTGTTCTTCTGTCAAAAAAGGTATTTTAATTCTCTCTGCATTTTAGGTGCTTTTGCTAAAGAGTTCTGCAATGTTTTTGTATTTTTTTGAATTTTTTTTTCTTAAGAATTAACACCCAGGGGGCTTGTTGATTTGTTTTTCTGTACAGAAGTATCAGAGTGGATGTTAGATAAAAGTTGTGGGGCTTGGACCAATACTCCAAAGACCGAACTTCTATTTCATATTTGATGTACTTGGATCACTCTAAAACTGCAAGGTCAAAACTGTCACATTTTAAGGGAGTTTGTATTTCATTAATGTTATTTGCTTCCTCTTTGACTTCTACTAATAGAGAGGTTCTCTGTGGGTATGCGTGGTACAGACTATTATTCGCTCATACAGACAAATGCCTGTTCGGGGGAGGGAAATTTAATTCATCCTTTGTTGGAGTTGGTTGGGTTCTGGCTGTGTAAGGGTAGTTTGACGTGGAAGATATAACTTTTTGTTTTCTTTCCCTATTTGCGATAAAGTGGCCAGTGGCCTGTCCCTACGGTGTTCTTACAAGCGGCTCTGCCTGTGGGTTTTACATTTTGGGGGGTGAACGTAGAGGGTGGGCTGCAGGTGTGGATAACTGGAAGGTGGTTCCTTAACACTGTTTTGGGATCAGCTGTCTCATCTCTGTATTGTCCTTGCGAGTGTAGGCTGATGGGACGGCTGATTCTAGACGTGTGTTGAATTGGAGCAGCTTCCAGTTTGAGCAAAGATACCCAACGTGAGTCAGTATGTTTTTGTTAACACAATTTGAAGACACTTTTCACCGCTGTGTCAACTGTCGAGCTGTTTTCTCGTGTATAAAGAGCAGGTCATTTGTTCAAAAACCCAACTTCAGTGATGCAAACAGCGGCGGTATGTTAAGTGGTGATGAGTGTCTCCAATATTTAACAGTTCGGAGAAGGATGCATGCAGTTTGTTGCATATCGGGAGGGCAGAGAGGCCAACCAATGGAGTTTGGGAGATAAGTGTTCTGTACCCACAGGGCCCCGTTCTTCGTACGCAGAAAAACGAGTTGGCTTGATTTGATTGTCGATGGTCTGACACGAGCTTGGATTTTCAGTTCAGTCTGGATAAAAATGCAAGAGTTGTTGGAGCGCGTAGTCCTCGCGCTCAAAACCTGTGAAACTGCAAGCTCATTCAGAGTGAGTTGGATCATGACAACACTTTTCAGTTACCTGATTTTAATTTCATTTTCAGACGAGGCTTTCCTTCCTTAAGAGGCACTATTGGTTCATGTTGTTGTAACTGAACAGGGGAGTAGTCATACAAACAAAAAATAAAACCAGTGCATTAAAAATTAATTCTTGCATTATACCGTATTTACAATGATGCAACACAAGCTCCAGTTGCAAGTAATCTTTAAAATGTTTCCATAAGCTTAAGTGTAGTTTGCCCAGCCACATTAGAAAGGTTCATTTTAAACGGTAATTAGTTAACGACATGTTCAGCTCAATATTTGTATGTGTTCTACTTAAAAGTTAATCCCAACAGCTTAACAGTTTTAATTGAATATTTATCACAAGTGTTTGAAAGAGCTTCACTGTACTGCTTTTGCTGTTTGAATTAATACTGTCCTCTCTGGCTCAAATCAATCTAAAAATAAACTTTATTTAAGGATCCCCAACTCTCATCCTTCCCACAGTCATTCATCAACAAGCATTAAAGAAAAATCAGTCACGCTAGATCTGATTGCTCTTGAGGACGTGCCTCTGCACAAGCCAAGTCACAAGTAGCGATCCGGTTTTAGCTTTCCTATTTCACAAAATAAGAGCACAGTTTTCAACACAGCCTTCCACTTGCACTTGAAGAACCGAGTTAGCCGGGCAAGGATCTTTTGAGCTGGCTAACATTCGAGCTAAGCCATGTAAATGTATGAAGAACGGGGCCCACGTCTTGTCATGTTATTTGTTTCTCTACTGATTTGTACATTATTTGTGGTCTTTTACTACTGTATACAATAAATATAGTTTGGTACTCAGATTTGCTGTTGTGTGCATCATTTTGTATTCAAGAACTAGTTTCCTTACCAGTTGACTCGTCTACAGTGAAGAAAACAGTCAAAATTGAGCACAATTTAATTTATAAGTTTGAACATTGTCCAAAAAAGTTATTCATCAAACCATTTTTTATTCAGGGAAAACTGACTGAGCATGAAGCCCTTTTACAGCAATGCCCTGAGTTCACATTGAGTGGGCCAGAAGGGTACAAGTCTACAACAGTAAGTGCAATAAAGTGATGAAAAAAAGACCATAAAAATAAGTTGCAGCAATGTCTATCAACGATTATAAACGACAGTAAAAAGACAAAAAAGTTATTTAACTAGAATAGAGTCTGCCGTAAAGGACAGATACATAGGCTAACAACAGCAACAATAAAACAGTAAAATGTAGAAAATCATGTCAACTAACCAAAGCAGCAACACTGTAGAACAACCATATCATCAAGCACACACTTGAAACAATCTAACAATACATACCTGTCTTATTTAAATACCTCTTGTAATTTGTTCCATCTGTTCGGTGTGAAGAAACAAAAAGCTAATTTACCAAGCTTTGAACTAATCTGAGGAGTTTCAAGGGATAACAATTCCTGTGAGCGCGTGTGATGAATGATGGATTTGATTTTATAAAATGAAGTGACCCAAGCAATGCCTTAAAAACAAAAAGAAGACGATATTTTTCTCTTTTATCAGTTATTCCATATATTTTAAGAGCCATTTGAAGTTTTCTAGTAACCAAATTGTGTTTTAAATACCATTGAAATTGGCAAATTGGGGTTCTGCATTGGCTTTTTACACTGTATTATGAACATTGCACATTATCCTACAAGACCTCACTAAATAAAAGTTAAAGATTGATTAAAAATAAAATTCTCGAGGAAACCTGCCTGATATTGCAACAGCATTTACATTAGGTGAAAGCAGCTGCATTAAAAAATGATTTTAAAAATAAGTTTAACCGAGTAGTATTTTTGGTTCTGATTAACAATGGTAATAATAACTTTATTTGTAGAGTGCTTTCCAAGCAGAAGAAAATAGTAATAAAACATAAGCATATACATATGCTTTCACCAACATACAGTATACACTCAAACACATATATACCTGTAAGGATACATATACACATGGCTGCAAATACACACACTCCCATACACACAGTAAGTCTATCAAGCATCCGGGAAGGCCAATCTGTAAAAGTAAGGTTTCAGATGAGATTTAAAGACGTGAACAGAGTCAGCTGATCTGATGCTCAGTGCGAGGCTGTTCCAAAGCGGAGGAGCAAGAGCTGAAAAGGCTTGATCTCCCTTTGTCTTTAACCTGGACTCTGGAACAGTTAGAAGACCCAGACTAGAGGAAAAATTGAAAAATTGTCTGTCCTCTAAAAACATTGATTCCGCTTTCCGATTCAGTTTTATGTCAAATGTGTAGCTGCAACAGAGAGAGTAATTTGTCATCTTATTTTAGCAGTGACATCACTGTTTCCTGTAGTCTTTTAACAGCCAATCAAAGTGCTGGATGCAAAGTGCTGCACAAAGAAGACAATTGATTTTATAAATTTTTTAAGAAAGGATGGTAAAAAGAGCAGCACCCATCAGTGCCACAGAGTTTATAGCCTGATCCAGCTTGCAATGCCTGTCTCTCTGTCTTGTTTATTACTACGACACCTTTGCAAATCTTGCAGATAGAGACTCCTGTACATGTGTGAAGGCACAGCTGAACCTGTGACATTTGGTCATGTGACGTACGGGTCAACCATTTGACCTCACTGCTGCCTGGTATACTGTACATGTATACTGTCACTTTGCAAGACAGGGTTTGAGTTCCCACTGAGGCCCTGTCTGCTAAAAATGTAGTGCTGCAGATGGAAACGCCACGTGTGTCTTGAAGGACATAGACAGCTAGGTGGTGCCAGTGAACTATGATGGTGTCACGTCTGTCTGGTTTGGTTTCAGTCTATGATAAATCAACCTCAAACATCACACATTTGTGCAAATATATATTAAAAATATCTGAAATGCAGAGACACAAGAAACTACAAAGAGCAAGAAGAGTTCTGTGGAAAATTACAGCATGGCTAGGGAAAAAACAAAAGTTAAAATAACATTTCCACAGTGGCCCTGAAACATAAACGTATCCAGACTTCCCTCAGAGACAACGGATCACTAATCTTCATGAGGCAGGCTAAATAAAGACATGTCGATATATTTAGTCTGATCATTATCTCATACAGCGTATTCATTTCCAGATCGTCCTTTATCAGCTGACACTGATTGATTTACAGCCTCAGATCTCATCTCACTCACTGACTGAATGGTCGCATTCAACACAGCTGCAGCAGCGATAAGACCAACAGCAGCAGATGATGACTCAAACCAGGAATAAGGAAAAGCGTGAGCACGAGTGGACAGTCATTCACTTTTCTGCATCCAAACACTGAAACTCGTACACATGCCGTGCCTGGAAGGAAGAAAGATTAATCAATGGATAGAGGAAAGAGATATCTCGCATCCTGATCTGAGTGTGCAGTATATGCTCTTAATGTGGAAGAGAAGAAGAGAGACAAAGTGCATTTGCCTTGTAAATGTGCCGGTCGGTGGAATAGAGGATTCAGAGAGATCTGACACAGGCTGAGATGCTGACGTCTTTCAAAACAGGCTGGTTTTTTACACGAGAGCTCAACAAACCAGGGTCGAACAGACTGTGTAGTTGTTGTTGGGAAGCCATGGATCATCAAAAGGAAATATTTACAAGTCAAATTTCCTGTGATTGACCCAATTCAACCAGGTTAAATTATGCCAGAAAAGTATTTGCACATTTTATGTGACCCATGCTCCACTGTTGCAGTACTCAAGATCAGTCTCAAGACATCTTTTAGGAGGTCTCGACTGCATGTCTATTTGTCTCGTATCGGTCTGAGGCAAAAAGGAGTCAGAATGATATGTCAAGACCAGTCAATAAGACCGCAGCCATGGGAAACTGCCTGTACAAAAAAGAGTGCTGAAGAGAGATGGTTAAGTTGATTTACACTGCCTTTTGATTTCCACAAGACATTTCTCATGGCACACTGATACACACACACACACACATATATATACAATATATACAATATGGCATTAAAAGAGGCAAATGAAGTGGAAGACTCTGGAAATCAACTGAGGGAGACCCTCATTTTCAATGATGCCAAGCATGAACAAAGACATTAAAACAATCACTACGCAAACAAAGAACCATCATACGTATCAATGAAATCACACAAAACAACAAACAGCAATCGCAATAAATGATCACTAAAAGTAGAAAGACAGGATGACGAACATACTAAAGTGTAGATGTATAGCTAAAAGCATCAAGCAAGATCAGAAATAACGCATTTAAACAGCCATAAAGGTGGCAGAGTGTCCAAGTTTAAGGTCTTTTGCAGATTATTCCATGGATAAGGAGCACTGTAAGAGAATGACATTTGTTCTAGTTAAGGGAGTGTGAAGCTACAACCTATTCTGTGATAGGTTATCATATAAATGTGGATGTTTCAGATCAATTTTAAGATCGTCTATGGTTTGCAAGGGTGTAATTTCATCATTGATAGGGACACATATTAGGTGTGGGGTCTTGGGGTCCTTCCCTAAGACATTTTGAGTGTCAAACACTTTATTTCCTGCATTCTGGGGAACTTTATGCACCAGTTTATGGTAGAAATGTGTTTGTTTATGTAAAGGAAATCACAAAATTCAGGTGACAGGTGACAAAATATAATAGAATGAAATGGAGTAAGGCTCTCAAGAATTTTGTATAGCTTTCAAATATTTGATACATGAGTTCATTTTAAAGATACAAAACGACTGGCCAGCTCAGTACAGTGCAGGCAGGCAGTACAAAAATGCATCCAAGGCACTTTGACTGGAGCTGAAATTTTTTTATTAATACAGAGATAACCAAAGTGTTTCAACTAGAGAGTCTTCATCGGAGTGTTTTACCAGCCAGTCCTTTTTTATCCTTAAGTGGCATCCTTGAAGAGCACCTGATTCTTTAACAACTAACCACACAGGGCCTTAACCCAGTGCAGCACTCCCCATTTTTCCCTCATGAATTCATTTTAATTCATTTTAAAATGACTAAAATTTAAAGGTCATATGTATTTCAGCAAGATTTCTGCTCACTTTCAAAAGTTGATGCACATTCAGAACATATCTCACTGTTCTCTGAGAGGTCAAAAATAAAGTTGAAGCGGAAATAAAGTGGAAACATTATGAGAATAAAGTCCTAATGTAATGAGAATGAAGTCGAAATGTGTCAGGAGTAGAGCCTGCTGCTGTATTACATTATAGCTCTGCTGGTTTTGTTTCCTTCTAGACCATCTGACAGACATGTCTGGATGAGACAAAGTTTAAGGGACTCTGCACTGCTCTTCATCGAAGCCTCAATACCTAAACTTCCTGAAAACACTTCTGATGAGGCCAGAATTGAAAAATAATATGCACTATCCCCTACTGAATCGATACACAATGTGATTTGTCCTGTATCTTCTTGCAAAGAAGTGTTAGAATGAGAATAATCTGTAAACAGGTTTGCTCAAATGATTGGGACAATTCTGTCCTTCTAAAAATAATGGCAGGGTCATGTCCTTAGCATTCATATGCAAACCTCCACCCTTGATGGTTTGCATGTTCCATGTTTTATGATCATGCAGTCTGGGACTCCAGACCACAGTCGGTACACTGAGTTGCTTAATTTCACTGCCCTGAGACTTCATTACACTTTCAACGAGTAATATTTGCAACTCTTTTAGGAAAACATCCTGTTTTGAGACTTTAATATCACAGCTGGGTTCATGCACATGCCTCAGTTTGTCAGGTAATAAACTGCAGCTCATATCCATCCATCCATCCATCAGTGGACCAAAGGTCACATGTGTTCTGTTGTTGTTTTTTAGGTTTCCTTTTAATTACATTTTCTTTTCTAGGGCTTCTTTAATGTAGCAAATGTCTGTAGGAATAAGTCTTTTGATAGAAACGTTCTATACCACATTAAAATACTCCGCTTGTCTGCCAGTCAGCCAGTGTGTGTGTTGTATGTGAGCATGCACACACACAGTGGAGCAGCTCACCCCTCTGGCAGGTCTGTGTCATCAGAGGGAGGATGAATGACAGGCTGGTTAGTGATTTGCATGGCTGTGGTGTTTAAAAGGAGCTGCAGGTGCAGGATTCTCCGCACAGATGAATGGACTCTTGAAGCACAGATGCTCTGGGACTCTCCATCTGTGAATGTTAGGTAGCCAGAGCAGCCTTTGATGGTTTTAAAAAGTTTGTTGGCTAGACGTGCTTCTCTGAGAATGCTCCCTTGGATCAATATGAAGAACGCACAGTCTCCTGGTGTGTGTTGTCACCTCTGATAGAGACAAAAGGAGCAATACATAGAGAGATATCTTTAAAATGGAGACATTCGCACCAGCTGGTAACTGAACCAAACAGGCTTTCTGTGATGACATCGCTCATATTCGTGCACTTCCTTCTCCTGGGGTTAAGGGTCATCGACACCACTGCAGACACATGGAGACGCTGCACAAGTAAGGCACCACTTTTATTCCGTTTTACCTCAGCTTTACTCTCCATTACCTCAGCTCACTTCACCACATCTGATGTTCAGTTAATGATTATTCAGCGGATGGTTTAGGGTTTCACCTGAAAACCTGGGAAACCCCTCCAGCTAAAATTCTTTTGGCTAATTCCAACTGTCTGCGTCTGCTTACAGTACAGTGGGAGTGTTTGTGTCTGCAGTATTGCGTGCAATATTAACTTAAATTAACTTCCACAAACAAGTACAGACATCTGTTGGGATTCCACAACAATTCTGTACACATCAGAATATCAGGACGAGCAGGGTGCATGTTTATTTGATGTCTCATCAATTCAGGGCAATTCTCTTCTATTATTCCCGCTTTTCAAAGAACGCCTTTCTTAATAACTACCCCTCCTAAAAGTTCCTATAGCTCTGCCGCCACCCAGGGCTATTTCTCACACACTGGGGGGGTCAGGACTCTGGTGTGCTGTGACATTAATTGATTTATTAGTTTATAGCGGGTGTTCCAAACCTGTTTAACATGTGTCCTCATAAAACAAAGCTACTGTGTGCGTGCTTGTGACCCTTTGCCTCATATGGAGTATATTAACTAATGAGCGGAGGTGAAAGAGGTTCCTTTACTACTACTTTGTAAAAGTCCCGTATTGACAGTGTTAATTATAATCAGGAAAATGTACTTAAAGTATTAAAAGTAAACATACTCCATCTCCTGTGACTGTTTTACAACTATAGCTTTGTTATGTCTTTAGATTACTATGTGTAAGTAGCATTTTACTCGTGTTTTTGGGTGGAGCTCATTTTTAACTTTTGCAGCTAATGTTCATTGGCGTAGATTTCAGGGGGGGCACAGGGGACACCTCCCCCTCATTATTTAGAGCATGTTAGTAGCAGAGGACTTTTATTTTGACAAAATTAAAGACATTTATATCATAAATTGATGGAGAAAAGGCACATATTGGTGCATAAGACTTCCTCAGAAATTTTGTGGCAGAGGACCAACCTGGTCTCACTTCGAGGGCTTTGAAATCTGGGCATTAGGCATTGACTTGCAGTGTCATACCCTATAGCTTTCATGGTGCCAAAGACCGTATCCCCAACCCGGTCTCACTCAGAAGTTGTCAAAATCCAGTGCTTGGGCAGTGACTTGCGGCATCAGACAGTGACGAAAAAGCTGTCCTTTAATGTTGGCATTATACGCTGCCGTTCACCGTTATAGTTAAATGGTGCTCGGCGATGTCAGGAGGAAACGGGGCAAGACACAAAAAGAAAGTTAAGGTGACAAAGTTTGAGTAGGGAGGGTCAGAGTAGTGGTGGAAAGGTCTGACAAAGACCGACCGTCACCTGGGAGAGCAGTGTTTGCGTCTCATAAGATTATAAAGCCAAACCCTGTTCTTTTTTCCTAAACCCAACCACATGCTTTTGTTGTTGAGGTCAATTTGTGGTGTTGTACTGACATAGTGCTTTTATTTTGAAAGAGACTGTATGTAAACGTTGAATAACCTGTGAAAACGGAAGTGTACTTTGAAAGAAGACAATGCATGTAACAGGCAGAACTTGACACGGCATCTCAGAACATCAACAACCAACACACCCAGGGTACCTTTCACGTCATATCTGGATGTGGAAAGTCCATGACCAAACGTCGTAACAGCAAACTGTAAAGTTTCAAGAGCTGGAACCACAAAATGTTCAGCATTTTTGTATGAAAAATAATCAAAATAGTCGGCAAGTTATTTTCTGTCAATCCACCAGTCGTTCCAGCCCTACTTGTATACAGTGTTGGGTAATTTATAACACAGCATCATATTTTTCAAATTTGTCATATGTTTTATCAGCAAAAATCTTAATATTCAATTTTTAAGTGACAAGTAACTAAAGCTATTTAATAATAGTAGTGGAATAAAAGTAATACATCCCACTAAAATGTAATAGAGTGAAAATATGAAAAGAAAATACTCAAAGTGCAAGTACATCAAAATTGAACTTAAGTGCAATACTTGAGTAAATGCACATACTAACATTTCACCACTGCTTTTCTCCTCTCCAGTTGTTTAATTTGAATCATTAATGGAATCCTGTGGAAACGTCTGAAAAATCATAATTTGGGAAGCAGATAATAATTTTGATTATTTGTTATCCCATTATTATTTCAGAGTCCCTCAGATTCATTTTGCAACCTCTTCAGGGAGTTTGGACCCCGAGCTTAGGACCAACTGGTTAATAGTATAGAAAATTCTGCATAAAAAGACTGAAGCAGTAAAACAACCTTCCTGACCTCTTTATTTTGTTACTGTCTGCAGATTTGCTCCCTCTGGATCTTCTGTCTTTTGTCCTGGAGAGGGACACCTCCAAACTCGTCCCAGGGGTACACATGAAGCAGGCTGGAGGCGTGAGGGGTGTGCAGTTATCAAGCCCTCATACCTCCATGAGCTTTCTCTCCTCCCAGCTGCTGGCGAACTGCGAACTTTTGCCCACAGAATTCTCCATCGTTGTGACACTGAAAGTCGGTCGCATTGCATCCAAGGTGAGCATCCATGAGTGGTGGAAGAAGAACTTACATTCTTTATTTAAGTGAAAATACCCATAACACAATGAGAAAATACTCCTTATGAATAAAAGTGCTGCATTCAAAATGGTACTTAAAGGTCCAGTGTGTAGGATTTAGGGGGATTTGGTGGCATCTAGTGGTGAAGATTGCAGATTGCAACCATCTTAAACTTCTCCCAGTTAGAATTCCTTCAGTGTTTATTGCTCAGGAGGTTTTTTACTTTGAGCTGGATTTTCCACAGAGGTCTCTTCCTCTCCAAAACAAACAACTGGGTGGTTATATTCAGTAAAACACTGAATAGTTGACGTTCACTTTTTTCGATGCTGCTCAATGCAAAGGGGCTGCCAACTGTCGTGGCAAACATGAAAGTACGAAAGGCCCTATCTAGAGCCAGTGTTTGGTTTGTCCAGCGGTGCAACATGGCGATCTCTGTGGACAAGGACAAGAAAACATACTTATATTTCATTTCTGTGAATGTGCTTTGTTACTTGTCAACCCTGCCAAAGCAGCGTCTGAGTGTATTTCCTGTTTGCCTTTCAGAGAAATGAATACATCTTTTCCTTGATGGAGCCAAAAAATGCAGATAAAAGAGGAGCGGGGCAGAAGGAGGAAGAGGAGATCATTAAAGGGGACATTTTGGAAAGGAATAAAGAAGAAGAGCAACATGAAGAGAGGGGGAAGGAGAGGCGAGTCCAGAGTACTGACGAACGTGGACGGGTCATCCTGGGAATGAGGCTCTCGAGAAAACGTCTGCATTTCTTTTTGAAAAGTCACGGAGGGGTCGTAGAGCATTGGGGGTTTCGAGGCGCTCGGCTGGCTGACAACCAGTGGCACACTCTGGTTTTAGTTGTTGCCAGTCATCGTGTGAAGCTCACAGTGGACTGCAGCTCACCCCAGGAAATGTAAGTGTTTTTTTCTTGCTTCGCTCTGTTCTCTGTTCACGGGGTGGGTGCACTGTCTGCCTCCCACCATCCTCTCTTCCTGTTGCCTCTGAATTCCCTTGAGGGATAGTAGATCCTTCACCACAATACAATGGCAGTGCTCCAAATCTGCTCACACCCCGCAGCCATATCACAGTGGCCTGACAGTGTGTGATAGATGTTTTTTAGTGGAAACTCCCTCTGGC
Organism: Epinephelus moara; assembly: GCF_006386435.1. NCBI lineage: Eukaryota > Metazoa > Chordata > Actinopteri > Perciformes > Serranidae > Epinephelus > Epinephelus moara. Next base: position 14,337,197 of record NC_065519.1, read on the forward strand.
ACACAGAAGGGAGGAATATCAGCTCCCATACGGTGCCTATATGATACTAGTCCTGTCTACAAACACAAGAATGAGAAGACTTTTTTAATTACAGTGACTTTAAGATCATTTATAGAAGGAAAACAACTTAGCTCAGCTATTAGAAATAATTATGTTTCTCTATGGCAAACAGAATTCCCTCCAGGCCTTTACCCTCAGACCTCAACATTGAGGGATCGAGATTCCACATTGGCAGTCGGGGGAGATGGAAAGGCTTGTATTCAGTAAGATTTCCTCATTACTAACTTTCATGAGAAATAAGCTGCTAAAATACACAATTAATACATTTTTCCTTCATATCTGCTGCCTCATGTGCAGGGTCTGTTGCGACAGCTGGTTTTGGTGCCAGGTTCAGATGCTACCCATCATGTCTGCCCCTCCTCAGACCCCCAGCTAGCAGCTCTGTCAGTACCACCACTTCTCTCAGACTTATCTGTCACAGGAAGGGAGGACGGCGACCATGTGACTTCCTATGGTAACTTCAAGACGGATTCTACAAGACATATGATACAATATGATGAAAGACATGACATGTTTTCATGTTTCTTTGCCTCTTTGATGATCTGCTTGTCTCTGTGTTTTGATCAGAAACAGAGCGGGTGTCAGTGGGGCTGGAGCAGTCGTGCTCAGAGTTGCAACAGGGCCAGATGTGGTTCAATCCGCACAGGAAAGGCCTCTACCTCTGCGACGGTACAGTGTGGATCACTGTGTTAGAGGGTGAGAATCCAAAATCCAACCATCAGCTCATGAGCGTGTTTTGACTCAGCTGAAAATGTACATAATTCTCATCTCTGCATCTGCTCAGATCATAAACGACTGGACTATGTGGTGGAGCATCAAGTCCTCACTACCAGCTCAGAGACACATGATGTAGAGGTATCCTTCCATTTTGTAAAAAAAAAAAATATATATATGTTGTGCCTATACTAGGACTCGTTAGAAAACCAAGGGCTAGAGAGAAGAGAAAAAAATTCTTTAGGGGAGTTTTGTGTTTTTTTCAGGACCAGGTTTTCAGAACCAGGGTGTCAGGGATCCCACAAGGGGTCACGAGATAGATCTATGGGGTCACAAGATAAATACAACAACATGGATGGTAAATGGACTCACATTTGAGTAGCATCTTCTCCGACCACTCAAAGTGAATTGCCGAACTTGCCGAACGAAAATTATGTTTATTTTCCAGACTTTTCTCTAATTTTGAAATGATTTTTAAAAAGGCTGTGAATCAAGGTTCTAGACAGAACTTGTGTTTCGTCAGCGATTCTAATTCAATACAGTTTTTGTCAAATTCAGTGAATAGTTCCTCACGGTCCACTAGCTGTCCATTCTGAGTGCGCTTTAAAAAATCCATTGTTCATACATAGCTCTGCTCTGTAAATGGGAAACAAAGTGGCTCCACTCCCAGGTTGTCAAATACCAACACTTTGTCATGCCCCTCAGCGTGTGATACTGACACCAAAGGCACCCTTTAGCATCCATGAGATGTTCTGGGCTTTCAGCTAACTCCAATGTAAACCCATCTGTTGCAATATCTGATGCTCAGAGCAACTGATATAATATATAGAGTGAGAAAGTCTGTGCAGCGCAGGCAGGAGGGCAGATGGATAGGTCAAACAAATGCAGACTTTCACCCAGGACACTGCTGTTTGTGTCCTGTGTGAAACCAAAAGCCACGTGACAGATTTACATCACGTTATGTACATAGATTGACCCAAAACATGATGTTTTGTCAAAACCTAACCAAGTGGTTTTATCGCCTAATCCTAATTGTGACCATTTGACAACTTTAGCCACGTTATGAGTTTCACCCAGGAGACAGTTGTGTGTCACATACAGAAATTATAGGATGTGTCTCATGAAGACACATCACACACACCTGAGACACCTGAAAGCGGCAGTATTTGATGACTTGGGATAAGAACATGTTGATGGCTCTGACCAAGCCACACAACTCTATTCCAGCCAGTCAGCGACAGGGGGCATTCATGCTTGTGTACAGGACAGGGAAAAGGCCATGGATGTATAAAGAGAAGGGCAGTGGGAGTGAGAGGGACTGTAAATCTGTACTGAACTTTGTGCGGAATATCAGTCTTTCTCCAGAACAGCTGATTCAACCTTTAAGGCTGTACAAAATGTTCAGAATACTTTTTTCATCTTTTTTTTTTAATCCAATCTTTAGGTGTTCCAGGTACCTGGCATGGGTCTGATGGCTGCTATGGCTCATCGGTCAGCCTCTGGCTCCGCTGTATATCTGTGGGGTCGCACAGGTTTCCAGCTCTACCAGAATATCAGCACATATGAAGCTTTGGCTTGGAGACACTTCAGCATGGGCAAGAAGGTATGACAAAAAGGAAGAGATGGGTTATGTAATATAAATCAAGCACTTGCATCCACCTGGTCAAAGTAGTGTAGAGAGCTGATATTCCCAGGATTTTGTTACTCTAATCTGGATATTCCTGTTCTCTCTTAACTCTGATCTAGACATTTCTGGTGGTGTCTAACTCTGGAGGGGGGACAGACAAGCGTAAACACTCAGAGACTGACATATCTGTGATTTATAAGTGGAGCAAAAGAAGGAAACGGTTTGTGCGGTTCCAGACTCTGCAGACCCTCTGTGCCCGGGACTGGGAGGCCTTTAACATCAATCGGCAAACCTATCTTGCTGTGGCCAATCACAGACAAGGTAAAATCTAAATTTCCATCAAATTACTTCTTTTAACTTCCAGAAATCCTGATATGACCTTCACAAAGTATCAAACTACACTACTGGTTTGTCTTTCAGGTGATAATAACCACACTATCAACAGTGTGATATACAAATGGAACAAGTTAACAAAGTCTTTTGAGGTTCACCAGATGCTGCTGACCTCAGGGGCCTACGACTGGGAGTTCTTCACAGTCGGACCGTACCATTTCCTGGTGGTCGCAAATGCCTTTGATGGAGTGACCACCTCTGTAGACTCAGTCATCTACGTTTGGGTCAGTGGAAGCTTCCAGGTGTTTCAGACAATTAAGGTGAGTGGTGAACACGAAACAGCAAAAGAAATGCAGAATTGGCCTTCAAGGTCTAGTGTGTAGGATTTAATGGCATCTAGTGGTGAGGCTGCAGAACTGAAACTTCTCCTGTTTGCCAAGCTTGTAGGAGAACTACAGTGGCCAATGCAAAGATGTGAATTATCTTAACTAAAGCCAGTGTTGATTCCTAGGATAGTAAAGGAATGTCCTGCCCTACTGTCCCTATGATTGGCTAGTACTCATTGTCTTCATTGGTTAGGCTTAGCCAAAATGATTAAGACTGGCTAGGGTTAGGGTAAGTCAGATTAAGCCGATCAGAGGCAGAGTAAGGCGGGCCATTCCTTTGCTATCCTAGGAATTGTGAATTTGCAGCCCCCAAGGAGGTTAAAAGAGGAGAAGTCATGGCATCATATCACGTCACATCACTGGAGTACACCATGTGCACAATGAAATCTGGTCTGCAGCTGCTAAAGGCTTAATAGCTGGCACGCTTTCATAGATCATTGGGATGATTGATTTCATTCACTGAGGCGTCCAGATTTGGCCTTGAGTCGAAATATATTTTATACACAAAATTAAGACGTGGGTGAGAATTACAATTCTGAGAATTTGAAAAAGATCATTAATAAAAGCCTAAAACAAATGCTTTCTATGTCAATAAATGTTCTATGGTTTATCAGCAGCCATCTATTGGAGTGTACCCAAAAAGTTCTGTGAGGCTGAGGGCACCCAAAAAAGCGAAAAGAAATGCACCCAAAGAGCACTATAACTTTATGTCTTCATGTCTACATTGTGCATGTGTCATACCTTGTAGCTTCCATGATGCCAAAGACTGTGTCCCCAACCCGTTCTCACTCCGAAGTCGTCGAAAATCCATGACTTGGGCAGAGACCTGCGGTGTCAGACACTGATGAAAAAAGCTGTCCTTTAATGTTGGCATGATATGTGGATGTTCGTCGTTATAGTTTAACAGCGCTTGGTGGCGTCAGGGGGAAACGAACGGGACAAGAGTGAAAGTTAAGGTGGCAACCTTCAGAGTGCGTAAGACTGCTGTAAATGTTTAATTTCCTTTAAAAACAGAAGTGTATTTTGAAAGAAGACAGGGCATGTAACAGGCATAACTTAACATGGTGTCCCAGATTGTCAAAAACCAACACACCCAGGGTACCTTTCATGTTGTATCTGCACGTGGAAGGTCTGTGACCAAACGTCAATAGGTGACGAGGTCTAAATAGCCTTGCTGGACCCCAAGAAGTGCGCTGGGCTTTGAAGCCAATTCTTGTATTGGCCAAACAGTGGATTTACAACTTCCAGGTCTGTCACATGATGACACAGGCCCCAGAAATGTAAATAGATGTGTAAATCACACGATGCATTTTTTGAGTGTCACAACCCCTCAAGAAATGACTTGTTTCACTATTAGGGATTTGAAACATTTGGGATTCAGTCCAAACATTTCGTAAGACTAGGAGAGCCATATGATTACTCCCATTCAAGTTAGCTGATGGCTAAACCAGAAGTTAGCTGCTTGGCTTGCGAAAGTCTGTAGTGATGCGGAAGATCTGAGTAACTTAACACCCTCAAAGTTGAACTTTTTTGGCTTCATGCCCCACTGAGCAGCTTCCATAATACTGACAGGGGCCCCACCTCCAACGCTGTATCTTGATCTCTTTATACATTCATGGAGAGGGCCTGCTCTGTATATGGATATAAACGGCTCATTCTTAAGTAACAAAAACACAACAACCCTTCTTTTCAGGTGATTATACACTAATGAAAAACTAGTTATATGTTATATGCCATTCCTACAAATAGATGCTTCTAAGTCCTGCACACTGAGGAATATCTGTGTGATACTACACCACAATACTGGGCAAATTTGGAAGGTGTTTGAGCGTGGATGTAAATTAGGCTTAATAGCACTTTTAGGTAGCATTTTGCTGCATGATTTTCCACGCCATTCATCTCCTCTCCAGCTGTGCTTTGATTTCCTCTGATGAGATCTGTATCTTTGAGTATGAAAAACCATCTTGTCTGTACACACAGAAGGAAGGGAACACGGGGAGAGATAAAAGGGTAATGAAAGAGAGAGATGGGGAGCAAGGAACGGGCGTGTCCGTGCATTTAAGACAAGGCCAGAAATAGAGCGTGCGGTTTGCCTCGATTTGCTCGAGAGATAGCAGTGCTTTGACATGTAACTGATAGTGAATCGTATATTTGAATCTAGCCACATTTGAGGAGAGTGTTGACACATTGATAGTCACATAAGGGGATGATTTAGGGGAACTCCACAGCTGGATATGAGGAAGAACACCTTGGGGCAGGTGGAAATTAATCATGTAAAATCATCCAGAAATGAGTGAAAATATACAGTTTTGGCATTTGTTAACATGTGTTACTTTCTTAGCGATCTCTCTTTTCGCTTTTCTGTCTCCAAACAACAGTCAAAGAAGAACTCAGATCTTTAACTCAAGTAAAAACACTGGTTTGTTTTTTATCTCATTGTCAATCTAGACATTCTGCGCCACAGACTGGGAAATGTTTCAGATTGGAAGCAGAGTCTTCCTCGTCGTTGCCAATGGACACAGACTCCATGGTAACGGACCGAGTCGATACGCCATCAACTCCACTATCTACGAGCTGGACATGATTGGACGGCTGTTCGTCCGCTTCCAGGATATTGTCACCTACAGGTACAGATGTGAAAACACTCCAGTACACCAGGTGCATGTACATGAAGACAGACTGTCAGAACACTTCCTGTGTAATGTGTTTGTTGCCATTTCAACCTCTCCTCATCGCCACATACCTTTCTGTCTCTCCAGTGCGGTGGACTGGGAGTTCTTCACCCTCGGGGAGGAATATTTTCTGGTTGTCGCTAACTCCTTTAACGGAGAGTCCTACTCTCTCAACAGCATTCTCTACAGGTACTCAACGTGTCAGCAACACCCCTCCCAGTGTAAAATAATTCAACCATACTGACTTTCCTCTTACTCTCTAACGTTGTAATGTAGATTTATGGGGGTGTACAGCTTTTGTTAAGCAGGTGCAAATACATATTTCATTTGATTCCTCTCCTCTGTGTGTTTTCAGGTGGCAGGGATATGAAGGATTTGTTCCTGTTCATTGGCTCCCAACCATTGGGTGCAGTGACTGGGAGTTTTTCAGCTCTAAAGGAGAATCGTATCTGATCTATTCTAGTGCCAAAGCACCTCTCTCCAAAGTGTTCAAGCTGAAAACCTACTAGGCCAAAAAAAGAGAGTGTGCATGTAGCTTTGTGTACTGTATTCATGTGTGTGTACATGTTGTCATTTTATGTAAGTGTCTGTGTGCTCCTGTGTGAGAAAATCTTTGCAATACTATTTGAAATGTGTGAGTGAGTTTAAAGGTATACTATGCAGGATTGTTGGTTGTGCAACATGTTCGCCAGCAGAAGTGAAAGGAAAAGCCAACCCAGGTTCACTCTTGCTTAGTGTTTTGATTCAAACAGTAAAGTTGCAGCCAAAAACCTTAACTCATTTATTTATTTAATTTAATATCTTAAGCTTGTTGAACTTGTTTTCTCAAGTTCAGGGAACTTAACTCAACTCAAAGTACATTCTCACAACTCATGAGCCGATCTATAGGTGTACTATGCTTGCCAGCGAAAGTAAAAGTAATAGCCACACTGAGAATGCAGGAAATTTAGGGTTTGATGCTCAAAATTCCTTGGGGGTGGACCCCAAACCCCATTTCATATGTGAGTCTATACACTGTTTCTTTGGAAAATCCTGCATAGTATATCTTGAAGTAAATGTGCCTTTACAATACTGTGCCTCAATTTACATACAGTCAGGACTGTAGGAACCATTAAGGTCATGACCTTAATATTGTTTCCAAAAAATTGTCTGTTTAATAGCCTGCAGAGGATTTTACATTCAACAGAAATTGCACATGGTGGCTTTTGAAGAATGATTTTGGTATTTCTTGGAGTAATTATCTTTCAATATGACAGCTTTCTGCAAGAATTATTAGATTAAATTGATATATGATAAAACGATGTAGCATTTCTTCACAATAATAACATCCTAGATTATCCTAAGGTTTTGAAAAACTGGTGCAGATGACTAAATAAATAACTGAAGAAAATGAGAAAAAAAGTAAAGTAAAAAGAAAATTCCAGAGACTTTTTTTCACAAATGCCCTGAAGTCCTAAAGGTTGTGGCTAGGATAATTTGGTATAATATTATATAATATTATAATATAAGCATGAACGTAGCAGAATACCTTTGTTTTAACAAAATTAAAGACATTTACAAAATAAGTTGATGCAGAAAATGCACAAATTGATGCATCAGCATTCACCAGAATGCCTGAAATTAAGTGTGTGCTGCTTAAAGTTTCCCCATTTCAAATGTGTCTCCCCCCAGATGTTGAAACAAACCTACACTCTGGACCTGTACCTCATTTCAACACAACTATCACAAGCACAATATTTTTATGGTAATATATAGATACTTGTTTGCATTGTTTGACAGAAATTATTATAACTCTAGACAGTCTCCGTAAGATGTTCATGATATTTAACATTTTGTTCAGTTACTGGAATGTGTGTTCTCATAAACAATGGACTGATTGTTACTCGTTGCCTCTGACTGCATGGATTATACATAACAAGTGACAGTAAATTATTGAAATTACAATAAACCATACTTTATATGTTTATATGCAATGCATGAGTTGTTTATGAGTTGGCTAAACCTCAGCTATGTTCATTTAGAGCTTGTGGGGCGGCAACAAGGGTGGCAAACATATTTCTAAGGTGGCGAACATACCCTGCAGGATCAAAAGTACACAAGTTTTCATTCCAAGTCATTTTGTGGCTAATTAAAATTCTGGTGAGGTCTTTGACTGGTATGCAAACTTATACACATGGCCCTGGGCACATAACTTCCAACCACTATACATCTCCGTGCTTTAAACACTAATAAAACACGTTTGTTATAAAAGACTACAATCCCCATAACTTCAAGAAAAGACTTGCCGGAAATGTAGTTTTTATGGCTGCTCTGAAAAGAAAATGTAGATATAATCATAAATGTTATGGCTGTATCATAAAGTGACATCAAATTGCTGGAATTAAGATGTTCATGCGTATTGGCGAAGTTATGAAAATATAATCAGTTATATTCATTGTGAGTATGTTCGTTAGCTAAGTGTGACACTACAAGTACCACAATGCACCGCTCCATTTTCAGCCAGAAAGAAACATGGCTGCCCACTGTTCACCGACGGTATTTTTATTTACGTTTCGTTTATTCGTTATAAGACAGACCGAGGAAGAAAGAGACAGCGTCAGGAGCTACACCGTGAATTAATTCAGTTAAACGAGTCGTTAGAGATTCGGTGAGAATACGCCATTTTGTCCAGTTGTAGTAACAGTGACCGTTAACGTTACTGACAGCCTGATTTTTTCTCCCCACTTTCGCTGAGCTGTCATACTGCTCATCAGTGTCGGACCGTTTGCCTTTGTTAGCGTGCTAACCTAGCTAAACAACATTTCAGCGAGTCCAACGCGTACATGCTACATCCGGTAATAGTCGCTATGTTTAGCCCCGTGAAGTCTTCTTATTTCAGAGTGAGCCCGGCCATTGTCAACAGAGAACTCGGCAAGACTAAGATGAGATAGCAAGAGGGCATATCACAGTGCTAACACACGATTTACCACGAGAGTCCGAGCATAACGCAGAGAAAACGGAGTGAATCACTCAAACGGCATGTTTGGGAATCTATTCGAGGAGGAGGAGGAGGAAGGCTTCTCTTCCACCTCCTCCAGAGGCAGAGTTGTGAAGGGGGGAGACGAGCCACCTCCACCCCGAGGAAGAAGCAATCTGTGCGGCATCAAGAACCAGGGTGGCACCTGCTACCTCAACTCTCTGCTCCAGACCCTGCTGTTCACCCCAGAGTTCAGAGGTGAGGACAGATTATTTCTTTTAGAGTCATGGGATGAGATTGAGTGCAGCAGACAACCAGAGAGCAGTTATTTATTTATTCATGTTTACATATTCATTGTTTGGTGTGCATCTGTACAGAGGAGCTGTTCAAGTTGGGAGCAGAGGAATTAGGATGCCTGGAAGACAAAGAGAAACCAGGGGCCAAAGTAAGTGATGTAAAGTGCCTATTGCTTTAACCATAAATGAAATGTCTGTATCTTTGAATTGTAATGGGTGTCTACGGGTCCTTAAAGAGTCCTAAAATGTCTTAAATTAAGTTTTCTTAATATGAGGCTTTAAAAAGTCTCAAATCCAGACTCATCAGACCAGGCAACATTTTTCCAACCATCTATTGTCCAGTTTTGGTGAGCCTGTGTGAATTGCAGACTCAGTTTCCTGTTGTTAGCTGAAAGGAGTGGCACCTGGTGTGGTCTCCTGCTGCTGTAGCCCATCTGCTTCAAGGTTGGACGTGTTGTTGGTTCAGAGATGGTCTTCTGCAGACCTTGGTTGTAACCAGTGGTTATTTGAGTCACTTTTCTAACATCTTGAACCAGTCTGGCCATTCTCCTCTGACCTCTGGCATCAACATGGTATTTCCACCCAGAGAACTGCCGCTCTTTCAGACCATCCTCTGTAAACCCTAGAGATGGTTGTGTGAAAATCCCAGTAGATCAGCAGTTTTTGACAGACCAGCCCGTCTGGCACCAACAACCATGCCACCTTCAAAGTCTTAAATCACCTTTCTTCCCCATTCTGATGCTCAGTTTGAACTTCAGCAGGTCGTCTAGACCATGTCTACATGCCTAAATGCACTGTGTTGCTGCCATGTGATTAGCTAATTAGCTATTTGCATTAACAAACAGTTGAACAGGTGTACCTAATAAAATGGCTGGGAAGTGTATATATAATGTGTATTTCCATTGCAGGTTTGGTCTTAAATTTCATATAAGGTGGTATTAAAAATGTCTTTAAAAGTCTTACATTTAACTTATATCTAAGGAGGTTTTCCTTTGTTCTCCTCAGGTCAGAGTGATCCCTCTGGAGCTGCAGAGACTGTTTGCCAGTCTGCTGCTGGTGGACCAGCAGAGCGCCTCCACCGCTGACCTCACTGACAGCTTTGGCTGGAACAGCAGTGAGGTATGTGTCCATTATCTTTGTCAGTGGGAGGGAGAAAGAGAGGCTCAGGTTACACTTCTCATTTCAGTGAACGATTTACCTTCCAGTCATACCAGGAATTGCATGCTGAAATGCACAAAAGTGGATTTCACATTATTGGCAGGTCGGGCCTGATTTCACTTACATTTTGTCTGGAGGTATCCCAGCTGCAGTCATGCAAAACAAATTCACAAAGAGGGAAAACAGGAAGAAGCATTCACAGATTTACACAGGCCATGCATGACCACATTTTCCAGGTCAAGACTGCATATACAGTGATGTGATTAGATGTGAACCAGAGCTTTAAAACCAATCAAAATGTAGAGTATGACCTCATCCTGGGGGGGGGGGGGGGGGGTATATGCAGGTTTATGGGTGTACCTACTTCTTTTTCTGTTTTTCTGTCTTGTATATCAGACAGAGAGTGCACCCACTTCCTTCTTGGAAACCTACCCATCAACTTAGTAGTACACCCACCACATCAACTACCGCTACACCACAGGAAGCTGCTTCTAGCTAGAGAAGAAAAGCGGAGAACCATTTTGCATTTTCAGTCAAATTTTATTGATGTCTATTGGTGCAAGTCTTGCATAACTTCCTGTTTGTATTTAAGGGTGAAGTGCATTGATTTCTTCAATGATAACACACCGACAACATACCATTGAACGTCTAATACAGTATACACTGTAAACAGTTAGTTCATATTGTGGAATTGGGGCACAACGGATGTCTTTTGTTTGTAATTTGATCCCTTTTCTGTGTGTTCTTCTCTCAGGGAACAAACCAGCATGATGTGCAGGAGCTGAACAGGATCCTGTTCAGTGCCCTGGAGCACTCTCTTGTGGGCACCAGTGGTAGTACGTTTATCCACCAGCTGTACCATGGGACCATTGTCAACAGCATTGTCTGCAAGGAGTGTGGTAACGTCAGCCAGAGACAGGTGTGTCCATGTTTGCCAGGTTTCTCTGCCTCTTTGATGTGGCTCCTTTTTAAAAGTTATATTCTGCCCATTAGTTACTGTTTTTGTCTAAATCTCATGTCAGTAAGATTTAGCAAGACTGACACAATGGGAGTAGTCCTAAGTGGAAAAAGTCTTACTATAAAATGCTAACACAAAGATGACTAATTAACTCAGCTCTGTTTTCTGTGTCTTCTTTAGGAGGACTTCCTGGACCTGACAGCGTGTGTTTGTGGCGTGTCTAGCCTGGAGGAGGCTCTGTGGAACATGTTTGTAGAGGAAGAGTTGTTTGAGGGCAATAACCTGTACCGCTGTGCACAGTGTAACAAGCTGGTGACTGCTGCCAAGGTCAGTGCCAGCTTCAGACTGCGTCAACACAATAACAATGGTTGTATCACAGTGAGCCATAAGAGATAATAAAATTCTCCTTTTCCCTCTTTTTCCCTGGAAAGGACCATTAAAACTAAACATGTAAAAACTTGTTAAATAAACATGGTCTCCTCGTGTAATTTCTTTTTCTTTTTTACATAAAAAATGTTGCCTTTTTTGTTGTTCCTCACCTTCCTTTACTTATTTTGCTGTTGCAGTCTGCCAAGTTGAAGAAGCTCCCTCCATTCATAACCATGTCTTTGCTGAGATTCAGCTTTGATTTTGCCAAATGTGAGCGATACAAGGAGACAGGACGCTACAGTTTCCCCTTAAGCATCAACCTACGGCCATTTTGTGAAGAGGTACCTGACGGATTTTAACACTAACCTCTCTTCTTTTTAGATCAGGCACATTTAACATGACTCTTCTTAATTGTTGTTCAATAATTCAGTCAAACTTTATTTATACAGCACCCTTAAGAATATTTAATAATGATCTTATTTGTTGTTATTTTAGTTCAATTTTTTGGTTTCCAGGCTCATGTGAACTTCATTCTGGAAGGTTTTGACACACTAAGAGGTCTTGATTATGTTTTCCTCCCTCACAGACTGATGGAGATGACTCTGATTACTCCTACGAGCTGTTCTCTGTGATTATCCATAAGGGCGGCTGCTATGGTGGCCATTACCACGTTCATATCAGGGACATTGACCAGCTTGGCCAATGGGAGCCAACGGTGAGAAACACACAAGGGCAAACATCCCCAATAAAATTACTGCTAATATTCAGATTGGCAGACTTTTTGGATGTGCTTAGTATCAGCAATGTTAAATAAAGTTTGCCATTCAGTTTTTGAATGTGTGCACCAGGATAGGCATCACCTCCTTGTTTCTTTGTCAGGAGGAGGAATGCAAACCCAAGACTCAGAGGAAAGTCAAGGAGGAGGTCAAGAAAATGTGTGAGCCAAAAGTACAAGAAGATGACCCTTTGTCTGTCCTCACTGCCATTATTGCCCAGGTATAGCCACAGCAACTCTCCTCAATCGGAATATTATTATTAAAAATATATTATATATATTTTTAGTTCATTAAGTGTTTCTTGTTGAGTCAGTAGTATTGCCAGCTCTTTTAATTGGGTGGCATTCATTTTCTGTCCACTAGGAACCATCAAAGAGTGTCCTCTTGGACCAGCTGGGACAGAAACTCATGAATAAGATTGGTTCATCCTGGAGCAAAAAGTTCAGAAAACACTGTGGTCCCATAGGAAAGGTATTTAGGAGTTCTTGTTTTTATGTTTTCATATTTATCATTTTGAGCTCATACCAGTGTATATCTCATACCAATAGTTCTTACTTCTTTGCTTTTCCCTCCTGGTGTAGTTCCTGCAGTCCCATAGTGATATTTTCATGTTGGTGTCCAATGGTACTCGAGTGGCACTGAAGGCAAACCCGCCAAGCCCTGTGACTGAGCCACCCGGCCCAGCAGAGCAGACCACTAACTCCGATCCTTCAACACCTTCAGACCCCGGAGCTGCTGAGCAACAGCCGGAACAAGACCAGAAGCCAGAGCATGACCAAGAGGTAGAGCAACAGTCTAAAAGGTCTAAAGTGAACAAAGACTGTTCCTGGTGGACATCTTGTGATTACTTAGGTGCCTGTTTCTCATGGTTTTTCTGCCTGTCTGTCAGCAGGGTAGCCACTGGTTTGACCTGAACGACTCCACGGTGACTTCTATCAGGGAGTCTGACATAGAGAAGCAGTTCCAGGGCAAAGAGAGCGCGTACATGCTGTTCTACAGAAAAACACAGCTGCACAGGCCTAGTGAAGGTAACAGACTCCATGTTTTATGTTGGAAAAGAGAATCGGAGAAAGAAAGAGCGAAGGAAAAAATTATTATGGGTAATTTGAATGAATGAAGCAGCAAACTGGTTCATCATTTGTTTTGTTTGATAACTTGATAGTTATATCATCAAGTAAACAGGAGGCGAGGTAATTAGAAGACTAATATTTATCTATTGAAATGTGTTTTATGTGTTTACATTCACAGCCCTGAACAATCCCCAGTATAAAGTTCCTCTCAACCTCATCCAGATGGCTCAGGAGGAGAACATCAAACTGCAGAACATGCGGTACAGAGACAAACACACATATTACGCTATCACCACATGACACTTTTAGCTGTTAAGTGGGTTCTGACTTAAGCGGGATTTATAGTTGTGTGGCAGACCTTACTCCTTAGCCTACGCATGTCACCTTTCCCGTTGTGAGCATTTATACTTGTGCTGTGGTGTGTCTGTGTCACTCTGCAGTTACACCTCCAAAACACTAGTAGGCGGCGGGGTCTCTGTGAAGTTTAGTTGATTCAAAACACACATTAAATATGGCTTAATGGAGACAATTTCAAACACAAGTACACAAATCAGCTTCACTATAACTCACAGCATTCACAGACAAACACTTGTCTTTATCTGGACACATTTTCCCCACAAACACAACATGATAATGTTTTTTGCACAAGCCTATGGCATTTTATATTGTATAAATTATGATCATCATATGATAGAGATTTCTTCTGCTCATATGAAGCCAGGATAAATCCCCGAGTATAAATCCCCAAAGGATAAATCACACAGAAGACTTAAAATGCTATTATTCACACAATTTATTGTTTATCTGTGATATTGAAGTAAATAAAAGCTTTTTTTCCACTGAGGGAAATGGTTTCAACTTGCAAAAAAAAAACAAGAGGTCTTTGTTGCTGCGACATGTAGTTACATTCCTGGGGAGTTGTGCGTCACGCTATGGTGTAGGCTCTACGTTCCCCTCTACGAGTGTGAGATTTCAAGCTATAGTTGGTAATCCTGTTCAGAAACACTTCTTGTTATACTGGGTGAAATGGTCCTTCCATCCTGAGAGTAGCCAATACATAATGTGTTTAGAAAAAGGAACGAAAAAAATGCGACCTCTGTGGCAGCTGCAGGTCTGTAAAAACCAAGGTTAGCAGGAGTTTGCTGAACAATGGCAGAGAAAATGCAGCCAAAAGTACCACTTCCAGTGTTACTTGTAATGGCTTGCCCTGCTAAACAGGCTGAGAAAAGAAAGTCAGAGGCAGAAAAGGCTGCGACGAAAAAGGCTGAAAGTCAGAGGCAGAAAAGGCTGCGACGAAAAAGGCTTTGGATAAAGTGAGAGGACAAACCAGAGTCAACATCGTTGCAGCTTTTGAACGGTGGAGACAACTGAGGGAGCTGAAGGGCCTGAAAAGTGATGCAGAGGTTGCTGTCTTTCTGTTGGACAGGTAATTATTTGTTTGCTTCGGGGGATTTGTTATTTTACTCGGCTCTCCTCTGCCCTGCTTACTCCTACTGCAGGATGCGAGTTCAAGTTCGTGTGGGGCGGTGGCTTTGGACGGAGCACTGACGGGAGGGGGAGGAGGGGGTGGAGCTTAGAGGAGGTGCCACTTTCAAATCTTGCTAGCTCTCCAACATTACCAACTATAGCTTTAAGTGGTATCTTAAATTTCACAATCAGTGAGGATCAACAGAAGTTGTATAAAAATGGGTTTGTTACATAGATTATTCATATCAGTCAACACTCTTTATATTACAGCGAGGAGTTTGAAGCCACTAACAACACCATCGAGCTGCATCTGCACCTGGCCCCCTCGTATAGGCTCGAAAATGGAGCCCTGCAGCCAATCAGCAAAGAGCAGAATGGGAGCACCAATCTGAGTTTCGACCGCAGAAAAACTGTGGGAGATCTCAGATTAGCTATTTATCAGGTAACTGTGTCTCCAAGAACACTAGCTAGCACTAGCTGTGTTTTAAAACGCCTAAAAGAATGAAGGAAATAAGCTACTTTTTTGTGCACATGTGCATTTGTTTATACAGATGCAGGAACTCTGGGAAGGAGACATGGCTCTGACTGTGGCCAGGAGTCTTCCTGCAGGGTTACACCTCTACAACACTCTTACAGGTGAGACACTTAAATGTAAAACACCTCAAGAGGATATAATACGTTTTGGCAAATTGCTTAACTATATTCTGCTTGTGGTTCTCTTTGCAGATGATGGTGTGTCCCTGTACAGTGCAGGCATTTGTACAAACTCTGACCTGTTTGTGTGGAACGGCAGAGAGGTGAGTACAACATGTTATCTGTAATGCTCACTTGGTAAGATCCCAAGTTGCTGACTAATGTACTTGTTTGTCTCCCTTCAGGTTTGTGGTGCGACTGTCCTAACTGGAGCAGAGTGGGAGCCAGTGCTGCTAAATGTTGTCCGTCCCTTTTTGGGGGAAGATGAAGGTCAGGAGGTGGAGGATGGGATGGAGTGTGAGGAGGGAAGAGGAGGTTTTGAAAATGGGGGACCAGGGCTTAAAAAGGAAGCCAGAGGGTTTGCAGGTGCTGCGACCCTCGGGGAGGTGAGGGAGGCACTGGGGGAGCCTGAGGAGAGTCTGCTGTGCCAGGAGCATAAAGGAGGACAGAGAGGAGAGCACGAGGCAGGAGAGGGAGGAGGGGCAAGTGGATGGAGGGTGTTCCCACCTGATGACATGCAGCGGACGCTCAAGGAGCTGTCGCTGAAAGACGGAGATGCACTATTGGTGCTGGAGCCACAGTCCTTCGACAGCAGGTAAAATCCTCAACAGTGTGTGTATGTGTTGTTTTCATCAGCCATGTGTTTTACCGCTGTCTTCTTAACTTTGTTCAGCATGTTCGCTCTAAATGGAGACGTCGTCACTGTGACTACACCATCTGACTGCCGCTGGCTCCAAGTGGAGTTTCGACCACTTATAGGAGGAGGAGGAGAAGGGGAGAAAGAAGAGGAGAGGAGGAAGATTAAGGTTCCAGCTACAGGAAGTATGGTCAGTAATTGTTGTGCTGCTCTGTCTGGCTGTGCTCTTTGTCTCTCCATTAAAGTATCACATTGTCCTTTCTAAAAGTAATTAATGTGATTAATGTGTCTCTCTTACAGCTGCTGTGTGAGGTGAAGCAGAGGGCCATAGAGGAGCTGCAGCTACAGGAGCAAATCTCAGGCAAGATGCTCAGTCTTATACATAACTGTGTCTGCAAAAGATTTCCTGGTCACTCTCCTCATTATAGAGTATATGCAGATGCAGAGTCCCACTTAGTGAAACAAGTGTGGATTAATTCTTGTGAACACAGATCCTCAAATTTGGCACAAATGTCCACTTGGACTAAACAATGAATTGACTAGATTTGTTGGTCAAAGGTCAGGGTCACTGTGACCTTGTCTGTCTCACTCTTGGGAAAACAATATCTCAAGAAATCGTTGAAGGAATTTCTTAAAATTTGTCCCAAACGCCCATTTGGACCCAGTGATGAACTGATTCGATTTTGGTGGTCAAAGGTGAAGGTCACTGTGATCTTGCCTCTGCCTCATTCTCATGAATGTTATGTCTAAACAACACCTTGAGGGGAATTTTTAAAATATCGCACAAACGTCCACTTTGACTCAACGATGAACAGATTACATTGGTCAAAGGTCAGCGTCACTGTGACCTTCCGTCTGTCTCATTCTCATGAACGTGATATCTTAAGGCCTTGAAGGGATTTCCTCGAATTTGGCACAAACGTCCACTTGGACTCAACAATGAATTGACTAGATTGGTAAAAGCTCAGCGTCACTGTGATTTTGCATCTGTTGCATTCTCATGAACACAATATCTCAAAACCTTGAAGGAATTTAAAACTTTGGCACATACGTCCATTTGGATTCAACAATGAATGGATTAGATTGGTCAAAAGTAAAGGCCACTGTAACCTTGTGTCTGTCTCATACTCGTAAATGCGATATTTCAAAAAGGCCTTGAAGGGATTTCCTCAGATTTGGCAAAAACATCCACTTGGACTCAGCAATGAACTCATCAGAGTTTGGTGGTCAAAGGTCAAGGTCTCTGTGACCTCACAAAACATGTTTTTGGCCGTAACTCAAGAATTTTTGCACTAATCGTGACAAAATTGTACACAAAGTGAAGCATCCATGTTTTAAAATATGTAGCGTCTTTGCAGCAATGTTCTAAGATAGGTTAGTGAAGTAAATGTCTCTTGCAAATGTAAAATTACAGCCCATTAAACTGTAACACTTCAAACATGAGGCTACACTGCTTTAGGTTTTACCAGGGTTAGTATAGAATACCTCAATAAATTATCACATGCCCAAGATGAAAACTGGCTCGGGACCTCACAAGTGTCTTTAAGTATTTTTTTTTTTTTTTAACTCTCAGCTACTGTTCAGGCAGTGAAAATGTGTATTTGTGTTTGGAATCTTATGTTCTTATGCAAGCATACATTCCTAAATCAGCTGTTGTTTTTATTCTCACTGACCAGGTGCACAATACTGTCTGAGGCAGGTGGACTGCACAGGGAAACTCCTTCCTCCAGGTACTGTACTCTGTAACCTGGGGGTGATTTTAATGGTGCAGATGAGTTAGAGCTGGAAATCCCCCTCATTTTAACCAAAATATTAAGATAGGCATTCCTTTACACTGCCCCCTCATTAAATGTTTAAAAGGTACTCCCCCTGCTTGTAATTTTTCTTCTCATCATGTATCTTTGAAGTTTTTAGAGCACATTTACTAAGTGCATTTATGTTGTCTTACCGTGGTTTACCTGACAGTGTGTGAGGAGCTGAGTGTTCGGGATGCAGGCGTGCGACTCATGACCACACTGACTCTCTGTCCGGGAAATGCCCCCAAGGCATCACAGGTGTGTCTTTTATTTGAGATCTTCAATAAATCCTTTGTACTTGCAGCTGCACAGCTGAATGTCGCAGAACGTTTAAGTACCAATAAAACCATCGGATCCCACATTTTAAAACAAATCGAGCTGAAGAGTTACGAGCGTTTAATATGCTTGACTGATGTTGATGTTTCCATTTGCTTGGCAGCTTTTCTTGCACTTCACTGTGGGCATGGCGCCCTCTGCTGGCATGGAGATGGACATAATTGTGGAGAAAACTTGTACTGTCAAAGAGGTGAGGAAACGTATTTTGTGAAACATTCATAATGTGCTGATGTTACATGTTTGTGTCCTTTAAAAAATGTTTATCTTTTGATTGTTATTTGCAGTGTCTAAAGGCGATGCTGGATGCCGTGGGACTTGATGGTAAAACTACAGTTTTCTACTGTTTTCCTATCATACTGTATGTAACTAGTATGTACTGTAGACTCAACTTTTGTGGTCGTTAACTGTTTGTAATATGATTTTAAATGTGTGTTTGCAGGCACCTGTTGGCATTTGAGGAGGCTGGATTGGTGTGAGGAGATTGGAGAACCAATTATGGATGAGGTGGGTGGCTGACTGTATTGTGCACAGTATGAATAGTATTTGTTATATTTAAAAACTCACTGCTGGTACACACCTCAAGAATGAGATTGAATTGAGCCTTGAGTTCAAAGTAAGGTTTGGATTTGAGGATGACCTTCTTCAGGGCTTTCTGGAGGGTCTGGACCCGAGCCTCAGCTTCCTGGCAGAGCCTAAATCAAACTGTTTGTAGATGTCAGATAGATAATTTTTGCTTTGCTCATTTTACCCTGCTGATTGTTTGAGCATTTGCACATACTTTTTCAGTCCCTCCAGGATGTTGTGATGTTGCAGTAGCAACAATTAACGCATATTCAACTAAACCCTATGAATTCTGTGGGACCTTGCAGTTTTGTTCAATCACTGCAACTTTTCCACAGATTGGAACAATCATTATAGTTTGCCATGAGTTTCACCAATAGTAGCACATCGTCAAACTCGCCCTCTTGTCTCTGATCGCGAGGATGTAGATGTTTTCGATGTCTCACATTTACCAACAAAAATGACAGTTAAAGACCATGCAAGGCAATGCCCTGATGTTTCGTCCCATGAGCAATGTTGTGATGAAACACAAACAAAAGTCACTGATTTAACAAACACTTTTGTACCTCAAAATGTGGAGAATAGCTGAAACACGTTGACAACAGACAAATCACCGTGACAGAGGCTGTTACAGATCCATTGCAAGTGTAGAAAAAATCATAGTGAGATTAATCATGCATGGACGGTGGTGACGTTAATTCAATACAATTTTATTTAAATATAAAGTCCAGTATCACAAATCCCAATTTAATTCAGAGGGCTTTACAGCAGACAACATCCCTCTGTCCTCGGAAACCTCACAGTGGATAAGGGGGGAAAAAAAATGGTAGAAACCTTAGGAAGAGCAACTGAGGAGAGATCCCTCTTCCAGGACGGACAGACGTGCAATAGATGTTGTGTGTAAAGGACACACAATACATAAACCAAGAATAGTGCGGTTTATACTCACTGGAACAAATTGCCTTGATTTTTTATGAATTGTACAAAAAATAAAACAACTACTTGCAATTTTCATTGCAAAAAATGCCAAAAAACATTACAACATGCTTCCCATTTTATTTAAAAAGCTGGCGTGAAATCAGGTATTTTTGGCTGCAACAATCCCCCAAAAAACTCTGTGAAATCCTGGAGGGGCAGATTTTTAATGATTTGTAGCACCAGGCAAAGTTCATAGAGAGAATATTATTTGTAAGCTAACAAAACTAAACTTGCATGTACCCAAAAGCAGATATATACTAGAAGGCAAAATCCAATCACATGACACCAAAACTCTTGAGTATTCTTTGAAATATTTGACCAACTTCTGCTGCATATTTGACAAAAATATATTAATACTCTCCCATTTAATCACAACCACCTTTTATTCTCAGGATGCTTCTCTGTCAGAGCTGAAGATAAACAATGGAGAGACATTAGTCGTCACAGAAGGACAACTTCCTCCAAAGGTACTTAAAGGTTTTTATATGGGGTGGAGATTCATTATACACCGGTGGTGCAGGAAGTTTTCAGATCCTTTACTTCAGCAAATGAACTAATACCACGTTGTGAAAATACTTCACTACAAGTAAAAGTCCTGCATTCAAAACCTTACTGAAGTAAAAGTATGTAAGTATTATCGTCAAAATGTAGTTGAAGTACTGAAAGTAAAAGTAAAAGTTGTACTATTCTATCTGATATTTTTGGATAAATATTACTGCTGTTTTAATGTGTTTGTTGCATTTTACTGCTGTAGATGTTTAAAGTTGTGCTCATTTTAACTCATTTATACTGTTGGGTAGTTTAATCTACAACAATGCATCATGTTCTGTAAGGTTATCATATATTTAAAGAAGTTGAGTCAACTTCTTATGAGCTCAGAAAAACAGCCCTGTTTCTAGATTTTTGACGATGCGGTTTCCAGATGATCCAAGAAGGTTTTTCATTAGACAAACGAGGTCAAGTAAAAAGTACATTTGTCTCTGAGATGTATTGGAGTGGGTGTATGAAGTAAAATAAAATAGAAATATTCAAGTCTAAGTACTTCAAAATTATACTCAAGTATAGTACTAGAGTAAATGTACTTAGTTACATTCCACCACTGTTATACATTAAAACTTCACCTCTGTAATCAGCCTTTGCTGTCTCTTTATCTGTCAGGGTTTCCTCAAGCTATCTGTGTGGCTTTATCTGGATCCCAAAAACAACTCAGCGGTTTCTCAGGATTTTAATCACACTGACAACGGCCTCACTGAGGAGCAAGTGCCGGAGGTTGTGACTGCAGGTGAAACACAAAGTCACGTACCTCCTCTGTGTGCTGGCAACATGGAGCTGAGGAGTGCAGGGCAGGTGGAGATATCAGACGAAGCCACGCTGGAGGATCTCAAGACTCAGGTAGCGTATGAAAGTTATGTGTATTGCAAAAGAGTTGATAGTTGTTCATACTCGTGTAGTAATCCTCTTTGAATCTAGTAGTTTTCCGTCCGTATTACTTAGGACCCAGAGATCAACCCCTTTCCCAATCCTACCAGTTAGTTCTAAGGGTATAACATAGATTGTTACTGGATGACATTTTACTAGCTGGTTAGTTTAGGAGGCCAAACACAACAAAACACAAACCAGGTAAATGTAAGTGTATGCAGTTTTGATGCTTTTAATCTAACCAAATGCAAACCTCTTGCTCTACTTCTGCATCAGGTGTTGACGCTGCCAGCCCTTCAAGATGTGTGTGTGCCCACCACTGCGTTCATGCGTGTGTGGCAGCTTGAGGGATGGAGGCTGGCACGTATCCTCAGAGG
The DNA here is from genome assembly GCF_006386435.1 of Epinephelus moara. Lineage (NCBI taxonomy): Eukaryota > Metazoa > Chordata > Actinopteri > Perciformes > Serranidae > Epinephelus > Epinephelus moara. The sequence goes on from NC_065519.1 coordinate 14,358,836, forward strand.
ACAACAGCTCACACTCAAGTATGACTATGAAGTTTTCTGACATAGTGTTTATTCCCGTTTATGTGTAATGTGATGGCCACTAGATTTATTATCGATAAATGCAGCCCTTCTGTTTGGTTTCCTCCCGATCAGGAAGTTGAAGCTGACCAGTGGCACTGACCTCTGTGTGCAACAGCTACTAAAAGAAGAAGATCTGGGGTAAAGTTTGGAATGTCACCACCATTAACCATCTGTCCAACACATACAGTAGATTTCCCTGATTTAATTTCTTAGTTAAATTCTTTTTTGTCCCTCTGTTCCACAGCCCTAAAGATGTGATGCTGAATGTTAAAATGGGAGTACCAGGGGAGAGGTGTTTCTACCCTCCTGAGGAGCTGGTGTGGGATGCATCCCGTGACTCTTCTCCACGTTCTCTACGCGCTTGTCTGGCTGCACACTACGGCCTCTCCCCTGACTCTCTGCTGCTGGCCAAACACCAGCCAGACAAACACACCTGGGAGGAAATCTCAAACTGGGTAAGACTAAAGGAGAATCTGGTTTGGTTCTTGCAACGCAGGGTGCTTTCAGACCTAGAGTTCGCTTGCTTTGCTCCGAATCAGGGACTTACAAAGTTGGTTCGTGTTCTCACGGCAGCATTTACAAGCAGACCAGATAAAATGCCTTGCACGAGAAAGCTGCTCTTGATTGGTCAAAATTTCCATGTGGGAAAAATCCAGGAAGTAAACAAAACGTTGAAGAAGAGTACACTTGCAAGATAATTGTGACACTTTCTAATGTCACAATGGAGGGACAACTACGCAGGTTGATTTTAGCGCTGCTCATCGTGGACTATATTGCTGTCATTGTTCATTTTAGTCAAACCATACAGTTTGAAAACGAGGCGCGGCTCCAACTAGAAAACAATGTTTTGATGCATTGGATGTGCTGAATGTGCATATTAAGGCAGTACAGGAGGAGGTGCACATTAATAATCCTCCAGGACTGTAACATGCTCATGTTTAACCCAAACAATGTGTCATGTGACTGCAGTTGGTTCAGATCCAGGTCGGAACACGTTCTCACCACAAACGAACCGCACCAGCGTTAGTTTTGAACGAACCGTACTTAGGGGGCAAACGAAGTTGACAGGGCAAATGTGAAAGCATCCTAAGATGGCAGCAGCTGATGTGAAACTTTTTGTTGAAGCCATTTCCGTATCAGTATTGAATGAACTGTATATTTTGGCTAAAAGAAGAACAATCAACTGCACTTAAAGCTTTCCTTGAGAAGAAAGATGTGTTTACTTTGACAGCATGCCAGTTCATTTTTGCACACTGTAGTCTGTTTACATTTACTGTTGCTCAGGCATTGTTTTTTTCCATGGCTTTGCACCAAGTCCCACCTTAATGTGCTGTGATTGGTCGTGTACACCGGGCTGATCTGGTCATTTGTCGCTTGGTCACATGTTGATAAATCCTTGATAAAACCCCATGAAAATGGAAATGAACAGAGAGGTTCCAGACTTCTTTGCATTTGCGATTTTGTCTTTCAATGTCAGGCTAAACCCATATGTGTACTTGCAGTCTTTTGCTCAGTAGTTAAGTTGGTAGAGGAGATGGCAAAGCTTTAAACAGTTTGGGAAGAACATGAGAAAGAAATGACTGCATGAAATGTAGCAAAGAGTGGCTAACAGTTGGACAGTCAACCTTGATCATTCAGTCCATAATTTTATCAGGAGCATAAGTAAAGAAAGTATTCCAGAATGTCAGTGTTCTTGTATGTGTTGCTAATTCATTGTCACATCATCAGTGAATAATCTGTCGTTTGCCTTTAACTCTCAGAGTCAGCAGGTTTCCAAAAAGAAAAAGAAGAGAAAAGCAGAATCATTACTGGGAGCACCATTTCACCTCAAAGACGGCGACACAATCGGCATCAAGGTATCAATGAAATCCTGTCCCTTTTTAAAAACGACTCAGTTTTGCTTTGATTTGTTTGAGAAACACTAAATCTGTCCTTGATGTCTTTCCCAGAATCTTTTGATTGATAACAACAGGGACTTCCTCACCCTGGAGGATGAGCGGGGTCAGCAGAGGCTCAGAGAGCAGGCGGAGGAACGCAGGAAAGGGTGGGACTTATTTACTTAGACACATGCAGCTGCGGGGAACATGCTTGTTTCTTGGTGTAACAGTTGTGATCATGGCTTTGAACTGAGTACAGAGAACAGGAAACAACTCAAACCTTTTATGGCATGTGTTGTTTGGAAATCATCCTGTGACAATTGTGATCAGTAATGTAGCTGTAACACCACACCACTGTGTCAGTTAGCTCTGTTAAGATTTCATGTCATCCAACGTCTGCTCAAGATCCTAATTCTTTTTTACCCTTGCTTGTTTTCAGAGGGCAGGCTGCAGGCTCTGATGGCGCCGGACCACAGAGGAAGACTGCTCCGACCAAATCCAGGAAACCAGAGGTAGCACTGTCGATCAGCGTTGGGGAATTCAGATAGCACCCTGCTCCCATGGGTGCATGGACTAATCAGAACTACCTACAAAACCACGTGTGCACACACACACACACACACACACACACACACACACACACACAGATGCCATGTTGCAATGAGGACAATCCACTCGACGTCAGTCTTGTGCCACTTTTTTTTTTTTAACTGTATTTCTCCGCAAATCTTTCAAACCTGACTAAAAACTCTGAGGTACTTCCTGTCTGATTTGTCGACAGAGGAGCAGAAGAATTTTATTTGGACTCTTTAATTTGCTGTTTTCAAAAAACTGACAATTTTTTTTTTTTTTTTAAAGCTTGCTTCCTTTCTGTTCAAGCTCTTCTAACTTAAAGCCACCAAACCAGTTGCTGTTTGCTTGCTTTTTCAAAATTTTCTGAGGGATTTTTGAAGACAGTGTGACCTTCAGGATTTTTTTTTTGCTGCATGGATCAGTAGCTAATTTGTAACCTTATAGTGAAAGTATGAGCTCAGAGAGAAAACTGTTTCTACTTGGTGTTTTTTTCTATCACAGGCTGACACCTGTGCAAACTGGAGTTTCTATCTCATATACTGTTTTATATTAACTATAGCAATCAGGGTGACATGTTATATACTAGTAGCCACAAGCTAGTGGCTTTAAACTTTCACTTGTTCAGTACAAGAAGCCATTATAGTAAAAAATCAACCATGATGTGTTGATGTTGGTCATTAGGTGTTTGAAGTGATGCTCATTTTTATGATAAACCCGTCACTGTGCGCCAAGAACAAAACGTTTATCTGGATCATGGGGTTGTTTTAGGTTGATAACGGAGAGGAGAGATGGGCCTTAACGTGGAGACGCCTCGATGCTGCTCCGTCCTCCCTACCTCGCGCTCTACCTCTCTCATTCTACCTCTGCTCCCTTTAATTTCTTTAAAATGCATCTTCCTGACTTAAAGCCCTGCTTCATCAAGAGTCAAATACGGTTAAATAAGTATTACAGTGAGATAATTTTTGCTCTGTGTGTTCTCAACTTAAGGTTTGAAGTGACACATTTACTGTTTAAGTGTAGATCGTCTGCCTTTGTTTACTTCAAGTCATGTTCTATAAACGTATCAAACATAATTCCCCCTTTTAGAGCTCCAAATTAAAGCAGACTGTCTTCACTCTCACCTCAATATATCATTTCACATTCAGCTGAATAACTGTATGGAGCCAAACATCATTGTGTTATATAATCACCTATGGCGCCAGATGAATTTGCTGCTCACTGCTGCTCCACAAATATACTGTAAAACATTTAAAATTCTTTCTGACAGTTTTTCTTCTTCATTATGTAAAAGTGCAAATTCCTGAGTTGCTCCAGGAGTTTTCATCGTGGGACATTTAAATGTTTCATCTGCATGCACTATATGTGAACTTCAGGGAAGTAAAAATCATTCTGATGGATAATTTATTTGAAGAAAAAAGCGACAAAATAATTTTGTTACTTTATGAATCGTGATGGAAATCTGATTTTGTTATGAAATATTTTTATGGTGCTTGCAGGTTTTGTTTCATGTATAAATCTGGCCTTTATCAGTGCCAAGAGTTTGCAAGTACAAATAACTTTTTTTTTGGCTATATACTCAGCAATAGTTGAATTTCATTTTGTATTGTTTACTAGTGTTATTGATTACATTTTTGGTGTTATTGAGAAGGACTGCCCTGCTGTATTATGACAGTGGACTTCTGTGTGTATCTGTGTCAGATTGAAAGTGCAGGAAATATTTTATCAATAATAAAGGTATAAAGTAGTAACTGTCTGTCATGTTGTGTTAATTAGACTGAAACTAATTCACTGTGGCTTTCATACAGATTCTAACAGATTCCTAGCTGCATGTCTTCATGAATGGCAGTGTCCATTGGTCGGTCAGTGTCTCAAGAACTGTACAATTGAAGCAACCATTCATGCTCAAATTCACACCTACAGGCAATTTAGAGCTCAGCTACCTCTTCACCATGATGGACCAGCACAGCGCCCGCATCACTGCAGAAGCCACACCAAATCATCTTTCCATCTCACGCTCCATTCTATCCTCACTGATGAACAAGTCCCAGAGATACTTGAAATCCCTCGCTTGAGGAAGTACCGAGGGGGCAGTCCACCTCTTTCCGGCACCATGCGAACCATGGCCTCAGATTTGGACGACCTGGAGCAGAGTCAACAACAGTCAGGTTGACTATTGCAACAACACATCATCAGTAGGGTAAAACGACAATATATTATACATTACACAATAATGTAATCAAAACAAAATTAATCAAAGACAATCAGTCAATTCTTTACCTATCTCTACGCTACTGCTCTTTTACTCACGACCTCCTTGGACTCTGAAGAATAAGGCTGGAAGTAAAAATACAAAGAGTCAAAAAATCTCAGAAATCGATAACAGCAACTCGCTTAGGGGACTGAGTGCGAACAGGATGAGCTCAAGCACCCTTGGTCGTCCCATCTCATCAGGCTCTGGTTCGTCTCAGTCCATGGCATCAGCAAAGTTGTTCTGCTCAGTTGATGTCTCGTTCTGAAATTGAAAAACCTTGTCCAGCTCCTGTTCTCGTTCAGAGCCCCAGCAATCTTTCAGGAGATCTGCACTTTTCTAAAACCTTGACTTTTTATACCTTTTTCTCCATCCCTAGATGGACATCCTTCATCAAATCCCCTCCTTTACTGCCCCTAAATGGATATCCTACATTAGATCATTGGAGAGCACAAGGCTAGCACGAGGAGAGTCACAGATGGTGTGTTCACCTTTGCTATGATAAACAAGTGTTAAGTGACGGAAACTTGGTGTCCTTTCCTATAAGTTGAGTACATAAGGTCATAACCCCAGCAGCCCTGGTCATGAACCGATGTTTTGCTGAGCTTTGCTAATCTGTTAATTAAACCATTTATTTTAAGGTACTTCCCATTTTCTCCAGCCATCTGTGCCTTCTCAGCAGTCTGAGTACTTTCCACCAATCCTTTCATTTCCCTATTTATCCAATACACACACAAATCATTAGTTCATGTTACATCTGTTTACAATAAACTTTTACAATTATCATAAAGTTCACTCTTGAACATTTCTGTATAAAATCAACAAAAGTTCAATAGATATAAATTTTACAGCATGAACAACAAATCACACATCACATTATACCATTTCTATACAAATACTTTTAGCTTTTTAAATCTTTTTTTCGATTGAACCCCCATCTCCTTTTACTGCTGTTCTCTTGTGGTGGTTCCTCTTCTCCACTGGCTCCTGACTCTGCCTGTGATGGTGACAAGTCACTTATGGGTGACATGCAGGTCATGTAGTCGATAATCAGTTCTGGTTCCTCCTCCTCCTTTTTCTTCTGCTGGATCGTCAGTGGTAGAATGGGCTTGTTGGGGTTCTTCTTCATTAGGTTCTAATGCTTGGCTAACATTAGCTTAACAGCTAAGCATTAGCGTAACAGTTAAGCTTTAGCAGGCTAATGCTTGGTCAACGTTAGCTTAACACAGGGGTGTCAAACTCATTTTATTCAGCCATATTTGATCTCAAGTTGACCGGACCAATAAAATAATTGTAGAATAATCTAGAAATAAAAACAACCTTGACATTTTTCCTTTTCATTTAGCGTAAAGAATTACAAGTACATTTTAAAAACATTTATTTATTTATTAAGAGATGATGAACAACCTGCTATATCTTAAGGAAAAAGTGCTATTTCAACAATATGCCTCAGTTTTTCCACATTAATTAGGCCTATGACTTGCTGTCATTACATTTTTCCATACATTTCCACTCTTTTGCAGTAATGCTGGCATCACCAGCAAACTAAAGTGGAAGTTATTGAAGAAGAAGGTTAAGTTATCTGCACATCCCAAACCATTTACATATCTAAACTTTTGGCGGTATGAGGAGGAGGAGCTGTAGGATTCCACCAAAAGCGTCTCAAAATATTAGTCTGATAAGACTCTTTTGTACTGAAGCTGCTGGTTGACAATATTTTGCACAATGTTCAATATCTTTAAATATGACCACAATAAGCATTGTGTTTTCAGAGAACTGTATTCTGGCCAGGGTGGAAAATCCTCAGAAGCAGCATTTTACATGAAGTAGGATGCTCATTTAACTTGCTCCTGAAAGCTGCACCTCTTAGCCTTTACAACAGCTTTAATATTAGGTGTGCAAAGTCGGGTCCATGTCATTGGTTCGACATCCCATTAGTCCGACTGTCCGCGATGCTGAATGGCTCGCGGCGGGCGTATGGTGCGCCGCAACCGGCTTGAGGCAGAGCAGGCTCACGGCTTATGTATTTGTCACTTTCTTTTTCATTTTAACCCACACCATGATCTTTTCCTGACCCTAACCAAGTGGTTTTTGTGCCTAAAGCTAACCAGACCTTAACCACAGGGCATCATGATGATTTCGGAACGGACTTCGGAACAATGAGTTTAATATGGCCGGAACAATGGGATGTCGAACCAATGGGCTGTCGACCCATTGGTCAGGTCCCAGCAGGCTAATGCTTGGGTAACGTTAGCTTAACTGCTGACCGTTAGCAGGCTAATGTACGTCTAACGTTAGCTTAAGAGCTAAGCGTTAGCAGGCTAATGCTTGGCTAACGGGTAGCTTAAGAGCTAAGCGTTAGCAGGCTAATGCTTGGCTAACAGTAGCTTAACAGCTCAGTAACTTTTTAACAAACTCATCAGTAATAATAATAATAATACAAACTTTAAAAAGCATATGAATCTTTAAATGCAATTGTTGTTGAATGACTTTACATTCAGTGAAGAGTGCATAATGGCTTGTTAAGGATTCAAAACTTTAAGTTTAGGACTTGGGACTTTAGGGCAACAACTTGAGACTTATGCTGTGTTTAAGCAACAACGCAACAGCATGACCACAAACATATGATTGGAAAAGATAACCGCGTATATTCTAACAGTGCTCCGAATTTTGAACCGTCCAGTTTGTGCCAGACTGCTCTCCGGCACTTGGAGTATTTCAAAACGCACTTATAGTTAGCAGGCTAATGCTTGGCTAACATTAGCTTAACAGTTAAGCCTTAGTAGGCTAATGCTTGGCCAACGTTAGCTTAACAGTTAAGCCTTAGTAGGCTAATGCTTGGCCAGCGTTAGCTTAATAGCCAAGCAGCTTTTTAACTAACTTGTCAACTCCTCAGTAATAAATACAAACTTTAAAAAGCATTCATGATTTTTGTAAATGTATTATTACTCTTTTTTTAAAATGTCATTACATTCAGCAAAGAACGCATAATGACTCGTTAAACTCAAAGTTTAGGACTTGAGACTTGGGACTTAAGGGCAAACACTTGAGACGTATACTTTGAAGCTGCGAGTGACAATGTAACGACGTGACTACAAAAACATGATTGGAAAAGGTGAAAATCCTGTACAGCTTTTTAACTAGTGAATCATAATAACTCTTTAACGTTTTCTCGAGTGCCATCATCAGGATAAAATTTTGATATGACTAAACAATTTGTCAAAATAATTAAGTTGTCATTAGTATTAGCTTTCTGTCTTTCTTTTCTTTTTGTTTAGCACTGTGTTTAGCCAAGCTAACATGCTAAACCAAGACAGTTACACCTGCTAAACAAGTTAGCATGCTAACGTCACATTTAATTCAGCCTCACAAAGCCACAAGTCTAACTGTAGAATAAAACTATTAACTTTATCCCTGTGCAATAATGAAATATATAAATGACACGTGGAAAAAAATGTTTTAATATGCGTCTCTGTAGTAAATAATTACTGTAATATAACTGTCAACGTCCTCAGAGACATAGTACGATCATCATTCATGTGCCCCAGTAGTTTTTACGATGACCAATCACAGCCCAGGAAGCGTCTGGAGCGTCCAATCAGCTTTCCCGCTCCTGCTCCAGTGCCCGCCCTCTGGCACAGTATATTAATTTGGCAGGCAGGCAGAGACGCTGCAGTACTCAGTGCACGGTGAACAGAGGCTGTCTGGCAGTTTGACACTGAACTGGACCAATTACATCTGCAAAAATGGTGGATGCTTTCTGTGCTACATGGAAACTGGTGGACAGCCAGAACTTTGATGACTACATGAAGGCACTTGGTGAGATCATTTATTTTTCTCCTTGAAATATTGATACTGTTAGTGTCAGCAATGTGTTTTTAAGGAAGTTGCTTGTTTTTGCTCATATGGTTTCACTTTAAGTGCAGATAAGAAGTAAAATAAGTTGTTTTTATTGTCCTAATATGTCCAGTGTAATGCATTACTAAAGGCACTTTTATGACAGGTGTTGGTTTTGCCACAAGACAAGTGGGCAATGTCACCAAACCAACAGTAGTGATCAGCCAGGATGGGGACAAAGTGGTGGTGAAAACCCTGAGCACCTTCAGGAACACTGAGATCGCCGCTAAACTGGGAGAGGAGTTTGATGAGACCACACCTGATGACCGGCATGTCAAAGTAAGCCGAGTTTAAAAAGTCAGCGTGTAATAATCTTCACTGCAACATGTGCTCTGGCTCGGCATGAGGTGGGTTAAATTACACTGTGCTTGTGCTTGCAGTCCACTTTCACCATGGAAGGAGACAAACTTGTGCAGGTGCAGAAGTGGGATGGCAAGGAGACCAAATTTGTCCGAGAAATCAAGGATGGGAAGATGGTGGCGGTAAGATTGAATAGCACATGTGTGGAACAAGTGCAAATAATCTTTTTAAGTGTTTATATTTATCAGTTTATGGAGCCATTTGCATTATAAATTAGATGATGTAAATCATTTTGAGTTGCCCTGTTGGAATGTGCTGTAGGCTACATGTAAATTCACCTTTGCAGTAGTGTAATAACTGCTGTCATATGACCCAAATGGACTAAAAATAACTTGCTTTACATAGACCTTGCATTAAAAATCACAGCTAATATATACGTTGCATTTTGCTTTGTCTCTTCTCTGCCTCACAGACTTTGACTTATGAGGGAGTCAGTGCCATCCGCACGTACGAGAAAGCCTAACTTTACTCCTCCACTTGAATGAGCAAATCCTCCCTGCACTGCAAATGTTCAACAAGGTGTTCTCTGTTTTTTAACAAATGTTTGTTGCTTTTTTTTTCTTTTCTTTTTTTTACAATGTGCAGTGATTTGCACTTGATTTGCTGTTGTAACATGAGGTAAATATTTTGGGACATTTTTTGTAAGATCTTTTGTAAGAAATTCAGACAGTGAAGGGCCTAAAAGTTGTTTCATCACATGTGAAAAAGGGAAAAATAAACTACTTGACTAAACCTTCTTTATGCCTCCGAGATTTCAGTTGTTCAAAAGTGATGAGAGCGCTGTCGCTTCATCTTAACAGAGCTCTCTTCTTTATTTAAGGCATTTTCTTTCATGCAACTTTGAATGTAGTCCTACATTTCTTCTCAAATATGTGGACTTAAGTTGTGGGAACAGTGCTCTCCCTGTGATGGGTCAGTTCCAGGTGACAGCTGCAGGGTGACGGTGCAGCCCAGTGCGACCATTGAACTCATGGGAATGAATGTCCTGCAGTAACCCCCAGATGGTCAGAGAGGACTAGGAGCCGGAGGGGGTGGGGGTGCTGATGTCACACGCCTTGGGATAATCCGGTGTTAGTTGTGGTGTCATTACGTAGAGGCATCATTCGATGCTGTGTGGACCAACCGTGATTGAATGCTGCCGCTGGCATGGCAGATGACAGCCAGAGAAAGGATACCGTGCCGGATGAGGACAGTTTGTGTCAATCCAATATCCCACGGTTAGTAGTTCAACGTCTAAAATTAGAGTCTGACAGTAAACCTTTGTGATCCCCGAGTGCTGGTCTTCAGATTAAGAGGGGACTGTGTGAAAGCTCGTGCTCATTTTTAAGTTTCCTCCATCTTTCCCACATTGAAGGAGCCAAGCTAACGCCTCCCTGTCCTGCCCTGTGAGCTGTGTCTAGCGTACTGAGCACTGTGACTACAAGTGGCCATTCTTCTCATCCCGACACACAGGCTGCCAAGTTTTTGGCCACCTTTGAATAGCGTGCGACACAAAGAAACCGTGGTAACTGGAGTGGAACTCATTGGGCTGTTGCTCGCTGAATTAATTCCAATCGAAATCCGTCTTAATGCTCCAGTTATAGTTTGCCAAAAATTGCCTCCATTCTCACAAAACCAGGCGAAATCATTAGCATAAGTATTTGGGGGTGAAAACTGTTACAAGACAAGATCAGGCGAGTGTGTGTAACAATGTTCACAGCAGCACAGTCACACTGAAAAGGCAGAAACAGGGAGATGACCACAGTGCGTGCTGGAGAAACAGCAGGAGATAAGTTTAATGTAGCTTCTTCTGTTGTCAGACGCTTCCCAGGAGAGAGCGCAGGGAGTTTCCTCTTTGTGTGGAATCTGTGTCAGCGGTGTAAACTGGCCAGCAGTAACCCCTCTCAGGCCTCATTAGGGAAATATACTGTGAAGACCTGACCACCTTCTCTACACCCCCCTCAGTGTGGTCAACTCTAGTTCCCATTCAAACATCACACACTCACCAGGGCTGAAGCTACAGCTGAGACAACTGCTCCTCATGTCATTTAAAAATCAAATTTTTAGGAAATTTGGGGGATTAATAACATGGAGGTGGGGGGTTATTTTCCATGATGAAACATATATTACACATGTTGAGTTTTTAAGGCTGATTCTGATTTCTTTAAGCCATATTATCTTAAAATTTGGCCATTTTTAGGTAAAACATTTAAATATATTAAATAAAAATAAAAGGGATTTTATATTTTCTAACGCAATTACATACCTGGCTTTGAAATAACCTATCTATAAGTCAACAAAATGACTGATGACTTTTAAACTACAGACAATTACCTGATCTAATGTGTTTAAGTGTTTAGTAATGACTCTACATGCTTATCTTAGTAACTATTTGTCTGCGTTTTACAATGTTGTCTTTTGTGTTTGGTGAGCTGAAGACAAATTTCCACAATAAAGATATATTCTATAACGTTCTGGACGCAAAAAATCATAGGAAATAAACCTGAAAAGTTAAATGAATAAATAAAATTTGGTATCTTTAAATAGTCAAAAAATCTATACAGAGTTTTGTGCTATATAAAAAAAATAATTTCCCTACAATTGTCACTTAGAGGAAAGTTTTTTTTTTACGTTGAAAAAGTTGTCCATAACGGTCCCCGACATCTCCTTAACTGTATTTTTTCTTTCCCTGTCATTTTTTTAATTTATTTTTTTATTGTTTGCCTGTTTATTCATTTTATTTATTTTTAAAATTGTTGAATTTTTGTTTGTTTGTTTGGAATTTTTCCTTTATTTTTGTTTATGTGTTTATATTTGCAAAAATATGCACAAGAGTAATGATGAAAATGGTCCATGTTGTCCAAATAGGATGTTTTTTCCTTCTCAGATACTTTTGGAAAAGTACTTATTGGAGGAAAAAAAAATAAAAAAAAAGATAAAAAACAAACAAAAAAAACTCCATCAGTTTCTCTGGTGGATGGGGGTGAACTGGAGGAATCCAGGCTGATGAACTCAGCATTTCAGAAAGTCCTGTATATAGCCCTGACACTCATGTGAACATAAAACATGTAATAAAACCACAAAAAGCCTAGGGAATATGGCAATATCAACTATTCATGGAGAATAATATTTTGAAGTTATCATAACTTCATCATTTAACAACCTTCATCACAGATGATAAAGATAATAATCAAAAATATCTGGACTGAAAAACCTGCCAACATGCAAAACTGAAAATGTAAGCATAAATAATAGCCTAGGTAAATAATAACTTTATACACTTTTATACATAAGCTATTACATTCAATTTGTCCTTTGTTTTCTGTGCTAAAAATTGAATCCACTTAGTTTTAACATAAAACAGTTGAGACCAGCAAAAAAAGGCTGGGCTGAGTTTCTGTGTTCGAGATGTTTGCACATTTAGAGAAAAACAAGCCTTACAAAGAAACTCTTGCATTGCTGTGTTTTAATGTCAAATTGCTACTATTCACAAGCATGAGGAAGATGTAAGTGACAAATAATACATAATGTGGTTTTAACTGCTATTAAAGAGCAGTTTCAGTAGTAATGAGAGGGGGATAAAACTTCTATTTATTTAACTATTTACAATGAGATTATTGATTAGTATGACTCGTTAGGTACTTGTTAGAGACAACACTTGGAGACAAGTGTCTGTTATTGGTATCAAATGATTCGTAAGTTCAAGTATTGAGTGTTGCCATTCTCAAAGTTGGGGAAAAAAATATTAAAAAACATTTGTGAGCTTAAAACAAAAACACACATCATGCACATTTCATTCAAGGACTATGAGACAAACATACAGTGCTGTGATCACTGAGATATTTAAAAATGTACGTATTGCACCTTTACGTGGTTCAAGTGAGTCTCTAGATGTGATTCTGTAAATTCGACTGAAGCAAATTCTCATCTTTTGTCACCATGAATCAAAATGTCTTCTTTACTAAAGTCCAAAAAGACAATGGGAACAAAACATCAGGGATAGTGGAGCGTCACCATAAAACTGCGGCTGTCACAGTACAGCTACTGGAGCCTGAGCAGTTTTGGGTCTGATGCACCATCTATGGACTGATAGAGTGTCTCTATTATTCTAATAAAAAAAAGATAAGTGGATTTACTTTAGATTAAACTCAGGATTAGTGCCACAAGCTGTAATAACTGTCCTCTAAGCAGCATATGGAGCGCAATGTAAAGAGCCATATGTAAACAACAGCTGGTACACGCTGAGAAATAATGCACCAGTTTACATCTGAGATCATCTGCCTAAACGTGACGCCATCTGCGCACGGTGCAGAGATTATGAAAGTTCATTTCAACGTTACACTTAACTGCAACATAACCACATTAACAACCACACTCAGGCTGTTAAATAAACCTGCAGACGAGCTGATTCTTGCAGCTCTCTTGTCCTCATCGCCTGTCATTCTTCAGAGATTTCAAACAATTGAAATCAATCTGAAATCATCACCCATACTGCACACCACATGCACAGGATGTTCATACTATAACATGACTCCTGTTTGTTTTAGCACAGTTAATGGGATGTAAAATGTGAGATGTTAGACGTGTTAAAAACATAAAATAGACTTTTAACTTGGAACGATTTTCGCGTGACGACCCGTTCACAATAAAATGTGCTAAAATAAAACATGTTTCTGAGCTGTGCACACCGACCAAAGGTAGTGACAGTGTGTTTTTGGTCTATCAAGGAATCGCTGTTCTCCACATCCCTCTTTGACTGACAAAAAGAAATCCATCTCATGTGCCCTGCTCTTAATGTTCCAGCTTGTTTGATGACAGTGCAAAAAAACACCCGCCCTCTCATCAGCTAACTCAGGTGGCATCAAATTGGAACAGACTGAGCAGCTGGAGAAAGACTTCTCCAACATGTTGTCCAATTATTGAGTCAATCTGCTACTCAAAACTCATTCTGACAATTTAGCACCAGTGTCAAAATGAAGAGCTGGTACACATGTAGGTAGTTTAATAAGACTTTACAGGTTTTATCCGTATGTTTGGGAGCTCTCGTGTACAGTACGTGGTCATTCCTTTTGACAGACATACACAGAACAAGAAAAAAATTCATTGAAATGACTGAAATAATATCAAGAATTATGGAATTACGTACAAACTATAAATGCCCAATTGTTGATTCGAGGGCTTTAAAAACAAGATAAGTTGAGCATAAAATAATAAAAAGGAAAAAGCTAAAATTGCACAGACGACGGTGCAGAAAAATTCATTTCAGTTTATGTAATGTACAAGCCACTTTTCAAGTAAATGTGGGGACTGAACCCTCGTCCGCCTTGAATCTGCTTTTGTGGCTGTTTTTGTACCCTGTTTACAAAATGTTCCTTCGTGAAGAAAAAAGAAAAATCACTGTCATATTTATTTGCATGTGTTAGTGTGAGGATCTAAATGTGTGATCCACAGAGGTAACATACTTCACTGTTCCATCACTCTCACAATATCCACCATTCAAAACAACCAAACACAAAAAAATACATAAATAAAAACAATGGAAAGGAATGACACTGGCTGCATGTATTTGGAACGAGAGCTCAACCAAAATCAAATCGGTCCATCACATGAAATCACCCATCATCCTCTGCTGTCCAGGGTTTTCTCCTGAGGACCAGCAGTGAACAGTAGGCTGCGTTTCAGCAGCACTGGGCCGTGATGCGACCTTGTCGTTATCAGTGAAATTGACTAAATTGTAAACCTCAGACTGGATTTAGACTGAAGCTTCAAATCTGCAGCGGCGAGAAGGCGTAGAAAGGAAACTGGGCCTCGTCCTCGTCCACAAAGAAACACTGGAAGTAGGGCAGCTCTTCTGTGGAGGACAGGACAATATGCAACAGTACAGTTCAGTACGCTGTGTTCCTCGCCTCTGTTTGGCATTTAGACTGAGCATGAAATCTGCACTCTTGTGTGATATTTCAGTTGTGAGGGGGCAGCTTGTACTCACCTTCCATTTGAAAGCTGTCTGATACAGATGGCTCTGCTATCACAAAGACAAAAACAATTGTCAATTAAACAATAAAATGGTATTTTACTGTAAATTACAGCTTTGCTACAGTACCTTTGACTTTCTCCTCCTTGTCAACTTTCTTCTCAGCAGGTCTTTCTACAAATAACAAGAGGATTCATTTGTACATAAATCAGATAAAGCTTCAGTGATGTACCTAAAACACTCTGAATTTAGTTGCTTAACAAATACCTTTCTTTGCTGTCTCCTGTATCTCTTTAAGAACTCTGTCCTCTGTAAATAGCAACACAAGATAAATAACTATTAATAGTCTAGTTTATACTATGACTTTTTTGACATACTATACTATGACATTTTTAGACATACTATACTATGACTTTTTTAACATGTTATACTATGCGTTTTTTTTGACATGCTATACTATGACTTTTTTGGACATAACTATACTATGACATTTTTAGACATACTATACTATGACTTTTTTTGACATACTATACCATGACTTTTTAAACATATTATACTATGCGTTTCTTTGACATACTATACTTTGACTATTTTTTACATGCTATACTAAGACGTTTTGACATACTATGATGTTTTTTTTGACATAACCATACTATGATATTTTTTACATACATACTATGACTTTTTTCGACATGCTATCTTATGCGTTTCTTTGACATACTATACTATGACTTTTTTTGACATACTATACTGTCTTTTTTGACATGCTATACTATGCATTTTTTTTTTGACATGCTACACTAAGACGTTTTCACATACTATGATGGTTTTTTTGACATAACCATACTATGACATTTTTGACAAACTATACGATGACTTTTTTGGACATACGATACTATGACATTTTCTGACATAATATACCATGACTTTTTTTACATACATACTATGACTTTTTTTGACATGCTATAGTATATGCGTTTTTTATGCGTTTCTTTGACATGCTATACTATGATTTTTTTGGACATACTATACTATGACTTTTTTTGGGACATGCTACACTAAGACGTTTTGACATACTATACTATGAGTTTTTTTTGACATACTATACTATGACTTTTTTGACATGCTATATTATGCATTTTTTTTTTGATATGCTACACTAAGACATTTTGACATACTATGATGGTTTTTTTTTGACATAACCATACTATGACATTTTTGACATACTATACTATGACATTTTTTGACATACTATGATGTTTTTTGACATACTATACGATGACTTTTTTTTGACAAACTATACTATTACATATTTAACTTGCTATGACTTTTTTTCCACCCACTATTCTGATGTTTTTTTGACATACTATACGATGACTTTTTTTTTGGACATACTATACTATTACATGTTTAACTTGCTATGACTTTTTTTTCCACCTACTATGCTATGATGGGTTTTTTTTGACATACTATACTATGACACTTAAGCATTCTAAACTGTGATGTGTTTTTTTTTTTTGTTTTTTTTTTACATGCTATACTATGAGGTTTTTTCAACATGCTATACAATGACATTTTTTTGACATGCTGTACTATCATTTTTTTGACATACTATACTGTGACTTTTTTGACATACTATACTATGACATTTTTGACATACTATACCATGACATTTTTTGACATGCTATACTATGATGTATTTTTGTTTTTTTACATTTTAGGCAGAATTGTCACACCCTTCTCCACCCCGTTCACTTCCAGCCATCGTATTGAGAGTCCAGGACAAGCTTAACAAAGGCTCATTCCTCTACTCATCCACAACATCAGCATCTCTCCATCTTCTCCACATCTTCTCGTCCCATCTTCACCACCTCTACCACCGCCAGTGTCTGGGGGGGGGGGGGGGGGGGGGTTCCTATGTGACTGTGGATTCCTCATCGTCAAGACTTTTCATATTTTTCATTCTAATGTGTACATGTTATTAAATGATTTATAAAAAAAAATGAGTCTGTCCTAATTGAACTTGACTTTTTGGGAACACTATAATGTGATGTTTTTTTTTTTTTGACATGTTACAGAATTACATTTTCTTGATGTACTATACTATAATGTTTTTTTTGACATGCTATGTTATGACTAATTTTGACATACTATACTATAACTTTTTTTGGCAACCTATAATATGACATTCTTTGACAAACTACGCCATGCCATTTTTTTTGACATACTATACTATGACATTTTTGGCATAAAATACTATAACTTTTTGACATTCTATACTATTAGTTTTTTTTACATACTATACTATGACTTTTTTTGCACCTTTTTCGACATACTATACTCTGACTTTTATCGACATCTTATACTGACTTTTTTGCAATTTTTTCCAACATACTATATTATGATTTTTTTGGACATACTATACTATAACTTTTTTTGCACTGTTTTCAACATACTATACAGACATTTATAGCAGCTTTTTTTTTGACAAACTAAACTGATTTTTCTTGCACTTTTTTCGACATACTATACTATGACTTTTTTCGACACTTTATACTAACGTTTTTACACTTTTTTCGACAAACTATACTGACTTTTTAAAAATTTTTCAGCATACTATACCATGACTTTTTTGCACTTTTTTCGACATACTATAGTATAACTTATTTTGCACTTTTTTCGATATACTATAATATAATTTTTTATACTATACTATACTATGACTTTTTTGCATTTTTCTCAACATACTACTGTATACTATGACTTTTTTCAACAAACTAAACTATGACTTTTTCGCATTTTTTTTGACATACTATACTATGATTTTTTTCGACATACTATGCTATGCCTTTTTTCGACATACTATACTATGATTTTTTTCGACATACTATACTATGACTTTTTTGCACTTTTTCGACATACTATGTTATGACTTTTTTCGACATACTGTACTATGACTTTTTTGCATTTTTTTCAACATACTACTGTATACTATGACTTTTTTCAACAAACTATGACTTTTTTTGCACTTTTTTCGACATACTATACCATGACTTTTTCGCAATTTTTTTGACATACTATACTATGATTTTTTTCAACATATTATAGTATGACTTTTTCCGACATACTATACGATGCCTTTTTTCGACATTCAATACTATGACTTTTTCCCCACATACTATACTGTAAGCGTTTTTGCACTTTTTTCAATATACTATAATATGACTTTTTCCACACATACTATACAAGGACTTTTTCCCCCACTTTTTTCGACGTACTATACTATGACTTTTTTAGCAGTTTTTTCGACACACTATACTATGACGTTTTTGCACTTTTTATGACATACTATACCATGACTGTTTTTTGCCATACTATACTTTGACTTTTTTTTGCACTTTTTTGGACATACTATACGCTGACTTTTTTTCAACATTTTATACTGACTTTTGTTGCACTTTTTCCAACATATCATACTATGACTTTTATCACTATATGACTATATGACTTTTTCGACACACTATATTATGACTGAGTATAGTATGTCGAAAAAACTGCTAAAAAAAAGTCATAGTATACTATGTCATGAAAAGTGCAAAAAAGTCATAGTATAGCATGTCGAAAAAAGTGCTAATAAAGTCATAGTATAGTATGTCATAAAAAGTGCAAAAAAGTAGTAGTATAGTATGTCAAATAAACTGCTAAAAAAGTCATAGTATAGCATGTCGAAAAAACTGCTAAAAAATCATAGCATAGTATGTCATAAAAAGTGCAAAAATTAGTAGTATAGTATGTCAAATAAACTGCTAAAAAGTCATACTATAGTATGTTAAAAAAAAGTCATAGTATAGTATGTCGAAAAAGTCATATTGTAGTATGTCATAAAAAGTGCAAAAAGTCATAGTATAGCATGTCGAAAAACCTGCTAAAAAAAAGTCATAGTATAGTGTGTCGAAAAAGTCATAGTATAGTATGTCGGAAAAACGTCATAGTATAGTATGTCGTAAAAAAGTGCAAAAAAAGTCATAATATAGTATGTCGAAAAAAGTCATAGTATACTATGTCAAGAAAAGTGCAAAAAACGTCAGTATATGGAAAAAAGTCACAGCATAGTATGTCGAAAAAAGTGCGGATAAAGTCATAGTATAATTTGTCGAAAAACTGCTGTAAATGTCAGTATATTATGTTGAAAAAAGTGGAAAAAAAGTCATAACATAGTATGTTGAAAAAACTCATAGTATAGCATGTCAAAAAAGTGCAAAAAAAGTCATAGTATAGTATATCGAAAAAACTGCTAAAAAAGTCATAGTACAGCATGTTGAAAAAAGTCATAGTATAGTATGTTGAAAAAGTCATAGTATAGTATGTTGGAAAAAGTGCAAAAAAGTCATAGTATAACATGTCGAAAAAACTGCTAAAAAATTCATAGTATAGTGTGTCGAAAAAGTCATAGTATAGTATGTCATAAAAAGTGCAAAAAAGTCATGGTATAGTATGTCGAAAAAAGTGCAAAAAAAATCATAGTATGGTATGTCGAAAAAAGTCATCATGTAGTATGTCATAAAACACTGCTAAAAAAGTCATAGTATAGTATGTTGAAAAAACTGCTAAAAAAAAGTCATAGTATAGTATGTCATGAAAAGTGCAAAAAAGTCATAGTATAGCATGTCGAAAAAAACTGCTAAAAAAGTCATAGTGTAGTATCTCATAAAAAGTGCAAAAAAGTAGTAGTAAGTCATAGTGTAGTATCTCATAAAAAGTGCAAAAAAGTAGTAGTATAGTATGTCAAATAAACTGCGAAAAAAGTCATAGTATAGTATGTTGAAAAAAGTCATAGTATAGTATGTCATGAGAAGTGCAAAAAAGTTATAGTATAGCATGTCGGAAAAACTGCTAAAAAAGTCATAGTATAGTATGTTGAAAAAAGTCGTAGTATATTATGTCGAAAAAGTCATATTATAGTATGTCCTAAAAAGTGCAAAAAATCATAGTATAGCATGTCGAAAAAACTGCTAAAAAAAAGTCATAGTACAGCATGTTGAAAAAAGTCATAGTATAGTATGTTGAAAAAGTCATAGTATAGCATGTCGGAAAAAGTGCAAAAAAAGTCATAGTATAGCATGTCGAAAAACTGCTAAAAAAGTCATAGTATAGTGTGTCGAAAAAGTCATAAAACTGCTAAAAAAGTCATAGTATAGTGTGTCGAAAAAGTCATAGTATAGTATGCCATAAAAAGCGCAAAAAAGTCTTGGTATAGTATGTCGAAAAAAGTGCAAAAAAAAGTCAGAGTATGTATAGTATGTCGAAAAAAGTGCAAAAAAAAGTCAGAGTATGGTATGTCGACAAAAGTCATGATATAATATGTCATAAAACACTGCTAAAAAAGTCATAGTATAGTATGTGGGAAAAAGTCATAGCATAGTATGTCATGAAAAGTGCAAAAAGTCATAGTATAGCATGTCAAAAACACTGCTAAAAAAGTCATAGTGTAGTATGTCATAAAATGTGCAAAAAAGTAGTAGTATAGTATGTCAAATAAACTGCTAAAAAAGAAGTAGTAGTATAGTATGTCAAATAAACTGCTAAAAAAGTCATAGTATAGTATGTTGAAAAAAGTCGTAGTATAGTATGTCGAAAAAAGTCGTAGTATAGTATGTCGAAAAAGTCATATTATAGTATGTCCTAAAAAGTGCAATAAAGTCATAGTACAGCATGTTGAAAAACTGCTAAAAAAGTCATAGTATAGTGTGTCTAAAAAGTCATAGTATAGTATGCCATAAAAAGTGCAAAAAAGTCATGGTATAGTATGTCGAAAAAAGTGCAAAAAAAAGTCAGAGTATGGTATGTCGACAAAAGTCATGATATAGTATGTCATAAAACACTGCTAAAAAAGTCATAGTATAGTATGTGGGAAAAAGTCATAGCATAGTATGTCATGAAAAGTGCAAAAAGTCATAGTATAGCATGTCAAAAACACTGCTAAAAAAGTCATAGTGTAGTATGTCATAAAAAGTGCAAAAAAGTAGTAGTATAGTATGTCAAATAAACTGCTAAAAAAGTCATAGTATAGTATGTTGAAAAAAGTTGTAGTATAGTATGTTGAAAAAAGTCGTAGTATAGTATGTCGAAAAAGTCATATTATAGTATGTCCTAAAAAGTGCAAAAAGTCATAGTATAGCATGTCGAAAAAAACTGCTAAAAAAAAGTCATAGTATAGTATGCTGAGAAAAGTGCAAAAAACGTCAGTATATGGAATAAAAGTCATAGTATAGTATGTCATAAAAAGTGCAAAAAAGTAATAGAATAGTTTGTCGAAAAAAAGTGCAAAAAAAGTCATAGTATAGTATGTCATAAAAATTGCAACAAAGTCATAGTATAGAATGTCGAAAAAACTGATAAAAAAGTCATAGTATAGCATGTCGAAAAAACTGATAAAAAAGTCATAGTATAGTATGTCATAAAAAGTGCAAAAAAAGTCATCGTATAGTATGTCGAAAAAGTCATAGTATAGTATGTCATAAAAAGTCCATAAAAGTCATACTTTAGCATGTCGAAAAAACTGATAAAAAAGTCATAGTATAGTATGTCATGAAAAGTGCAAAAAAGTCATAGTATAGTATGTCGAAAAAAGTGCAAAAAAGGTCATTGTATAGGATGTTGAAAAAGTCATAATATAGTATGTCATAAAAAACTGCTAAAAAAGTCATAGTATAGTATGTCGAAAAGTCATCGTATCGTATGTCGAAAAAAGTCATAGTATAGTACATAGAAAAACTGCTAAAAAAGTCATAGTATTGTATGTTGAAAAAAGTGCAAAAAAAATCATCATATAGTATGTTGAAAAAAGTCATAGTATAGTATGTCATAATAAGTGCAAAAAGCCATCATATAGTATGTCGGAAAAAGTTATAGTATAGCGTGTCGAAAAAAGTGGGAAAAAAGTCAGTATAGCATGTCAATTTGCATTACTGTTACTCATATTGCACTGTCATTGCACTACATTGTTTGTGTCGCTACCACTGTGCCTTTTTANCACTGGACGACGAACCCCCTCCCCCCATCAACACTGAACTCTGAACTATACATGCACACATACACTTTATCCAGTCCATAAAGCTTCAATTTGCACTACTGATACTCAATTTGCACCACTGTTACTCATACTGCACTGTCATTGCACTACATTGTTTGTGTCGCTACCACTGTGCCTTTTTACTTTTTAGAGTATAACTCTTTTTAGCTCAGGTTTTATTTATGCCCCTACTTATTATATTTTATATTTGCATGTTATGTCAAGTGTACTGTCTGCACCGAGGGTCTGAAGAGAAAAAGTAATTTCGATCCTCTGTATGTCCTGTACATATTGTAGAATTGACAATAAAGCTGACTTTGACTTTGAAAAAAGCGCAGAAAAAGTCATAATATAGCATGTCAAAAAAACTGCTAAAAAAGTCATAGTATAGCATGTCGAAAAAACTTCTAAAACAGTCATAGTATAGTATGTCATAAAAAGTGCAAAAAAGTCATAGTATGTCGAAAAAAGTGTAAAAAAAGTCATAGTATGGTATGTCGAAAAAAGTCATAATATAGTATGTCATAAAAAACTGCTAAAACATTCATAGTATAGTATGTCATAAAAAACTGCTAAAAAAGTTATAGTATAGTATGTCGAAAAAAGTCATAGTAGAGTATGTCGAAAAAAGTGCAAAAAACGTCATAGTATAGTATATGGAAAAAAGTCGTAGTATAGTATGTCGAAAAAAGTGTGGATAAAGTAATAGTATAATTTGTCGAAAAAACTGCTATAAATGTCAGTATGTCAAAAAAAGTGGAAAAAAAGTCATAATATAGTATGTCGGAAAAAGTGCCAAAAAAGTCATTGTAAAGCATGTCGAAAAGTCATAATATAGTATGTCGAAAAAGTGGAAAAATAGTCATAGTATAGTATGTGGGAAAAAGTCATATTATAGTATGTCGAAAAAACTGCAAAAAAAAAATCATAGTATAGCATGTCGAAAAAAGTGCAGAAAAAGCCAGAGTATAGTATAGTATGTCGAAAAAAGTCTTTTCATAGTACTTCGAAAGAAGTGCAAAAAAAGTTGTAGTATAGCCTTACGAAAAAGTCATAATATAGTATGTCAAAAAAAAATTGCAAAAAAGTCATAGTATAGTATGTCGGAAAAATGTGCAAAAAAATTATAGTATAGTATGTCGAAAAAAGTCATAGTATAGTATGTCATAAAAAGTGCAATAAAGCCATATAGTATGTTGAAAAAAGTCATAGTATAGTATGTGTCGAAAAAAGTGGAAAAGAAGTCATAGTATAGTATGTCGAAAAACGTGCAGAAAAAGTCATAATATAGTATGTCGAAAACAGTCATAGTAGAGTATGTTGAAAAAAGTCATAATATAGTATGAAGAAAAAATTGCAAAAAGTCATAGTATAGTATGTTGAAAAAAATTGCAAAAAAGTCATAATATAGTATGTCTAAAAAGTCATACTATACTATGAACTTTCTTTGACATACTATACAATGACATTTGTTTATATATATATTTTAGTATGATGTTTTGTTGACATCCAGTACAGACCTTTTTTTGACATTTGTTTCTGACATTCTTTTAGAAATATGTGTTTTTGACATGTTTTACTATGACATCTTTTTGTCATGATATTCTTTAACATGTTTGAGAAATGATAATTTGATGTTGTTTTGACAAGCCATACTTTGTTTTTTGATATTTCACTATGAGATTTTTCACACACACACACACACACACACACACACACACACACACACACACACACACACACATTGACGTTAATGTTCATGATTGCCACAATTGACTTCCATTACCTTTAGTTTTCTCTTCTTTCGCGGCCTTCTTCTCAACTGGTTTTTCTGACATAATAAATGAAAAAACAATATAATGTCCATATAACTCAGATCTACAGTGTGCAGTAGTAGGTGTACTGTAAACTGTGTGTGGTCACAAAGTCAGGTTATTGACAAACTTTTTTTTTCATTATTGCCTCTGGTTTTTCTTTACGAACCTTGTCCTCTGCATAAATCACAAATTTTGCATAAATTTACATCGTACTACCCATATTTGTATACTGTGTATACTGCATTATATTTAATTGCATTTATATTTATTATTTTCATTTAATTCTCATGGTGTGTAAAGCTTATTTCCTGCACTCTCATTCCTATATCATTGTCATTTATACATGTGTACAGCCCATTTTCAGCACTCTTATTCATATCGTTATCATTTATGAATGTGTACAGCTTATTTTTTTGCACTATTTTATCATCTTTATCTTATATCATCATTATCGTAATGTGCACAGAAAATCCTCCATAAATCACAAATTTGCCATAAATGTACAGCATGCTACCAATATATTCTGTGTAATGTATTATACTTAATTGCATTAATAATATCGTTATTATCATTATTTGTACAGCTATTCTTTGGATTTTCCTATTGTACCTTCTGTATTGTGTCATCAACTCTACGTGCCTCTGAAAAGTACCACTAAGGTACAAATTAAGTGTGTTGAATTTAATTGAATTTTTGAGATGTATTGATGTAAATAAACACTACTTAAAACTGATGGTATGCAGTACCTTTCTTTGCTGCAGTGGGTTTGACCTTTTCTTTTAAGACCTCAGGCTCTGTTTCACAAATATGAACGAACACAAGTGGGCAAGAGCATGGATAATTACAACATAGTTTCATTTCCAGGTAACAAAAAAGGATGTTTTGTTTCATTTTAAAAGTAAAACAGGTTTTTCTTTCTTTCCTGTGTAAGCCTGTGTAGCATACAGCACATTTCACTAGTGTCAGGATGACACTGAAGACTCATAAATTTAAACTTATGTTGTTATTAGAAGACATGCCTAAAGTCACGTTGCAACAGGTTTAGGGTTGTTAAAACTATTTTCATGCATGCTCAGTAAGAGACTGGAAAATATTGCTAAATTATACATTTACGGTATATAAGCCCAAGATTTATAGACACAGATAAATCAGCATTGTGTTATTCTGTAAATTATTGTCTATAAATCTTCAACAGAATATTTTCTTGCTGAATAAAAACGTGTCTCAAAATCTTAATTTTAGATGTTTCTTATAAAGAACGCTGTCACATTCAGCAGGAAAACATTCTCAGCGTTCAGGCTGCATGTTGTAATCACATCACTATGAAGGTTACATGGTTACATGAAGTGCTGCCTTTACTGAAGCAACACAAATGTACCTTTCTTCACACGGACTGGTTTGGTCTTTTCCTTAGAAATGGCTGCATCATCAGGAAGAAAATGCAGTTCATATAATATACATTATTGTTTATGTGTGAGGGTATTTTTGGCAGTAGAATTTCAGCATACTGTATGTATGATAGACTTTAAAACCTTTGCCTCAAATACATCACCAAATTAACTCAGTATTCTTGTTCCGTTATAAACTGATGTAGATGACGCTGCCCTGCAAAGGCTAACCAAAATAACTTTGCTAACACTAGAACTGAGAAAAATGGCTTCAAAGTTTTTACTCTTCAGCTAAACGTGTTAGATGTAGAAAAGTGGTTAATTGTTAAGTGGTTTTTATGCCTGCAAACCATAATCAGTGACCTATGAGCCCCAAAATGCAGTAAAGTGTAGTTACTGCACTCTTCTATTGTGTAACCTTGAACAGTTGTAAAGGTGATGCAAATGCAAAGTGCAATGACCAAATTTTAGTGTCTTATCTTTTTCATTTTGAGGAACTAGATTCAATGTGTATTTGTTTCATTTACAGATGTCAGTTTTTAAAGTAGTAATAGCGAAATTTTTAAGAACCCCTAGTGCAGTGGTTTTCAAACTTTTTGTGTGTTATCGCTCTTATTATGACATAAGAATATAAAAATAAGAAGAACTGAGACAGGTAGCTTCCGTGACACTGTTTTTTTTTTTTCTCTTTTCTTACGGTGGTACATCATCTTCTCTGGTGCTTTGTTGTAATTTGCTACGCACGATAGAGCGATCCCACTTATGCCTTTCTCCTTTTAAATGTTATCATCCCTCACACTGGCTGCCAATCAGGGCTTTTGATGTGTCACACACTTATAATTACCACACCTGAACGGCAACAAATTTTAAATGAAATTAAATTACATCTATCTATCTACTGTGGTTTAGCCTTTGCAGGGCAGTATGGTCATCAAATGGTCAATGGTGAAATGGTTGTCACTGTACCAAACACTTTACCTTTTTTCACTGCAGCAAGCTTTTCCTTTTCTTTAGGAATCTCCAGTTCTGCAAAAGGATACAGAGGTCAGACTCGTACAATTGGGACACAGAACACGGAGAGCAGAAGCCACAATTAGTTCATTTTACAGCTAGGCATATTGCAGCCTGAGCCACAGCATTACCACGACAAAACTGGATTTCTAAAAGCTGAAAACAGCCGGCACAGCATTAAGAATCTACAACTGGAAGACTGTTATTCATGTTAGAAAGTTCATCATAACAAATATGTTGATTTGTTCATTTTGGGGGCTTTTTCTGTAAAAAAAAAAAAAAACAACTGCTTGGCAAGTGTTGGTTTCTCCACTTTTGATGTGTCTGGCTGTGTGAATTACCTGTTTTATATCCTCTACACTGTAGGGCAAGGGGCAGGAAGCGTTCCAAACATTTCAACTTTTACAACACATTGTTAATGTTTGGTGGGATGAACAGCACAGCCAGTGCTTTGGCACTGCAGCTCTTTTTGTCAACATTACAGAAGGTAAGAGGTGAGTTATAAAAGCTTTACAAAATCTGCTTTGCAAATAAACAAGCTTATATTATTCCTCAGGATCACATAGAAACAGCAGTTTGCCTATGGAGCTGTTGCAGAGAAACCACTCTCCATTTCCTGTGTTGATTTATTGTTGATCTCATAGGCAAAATGCTTGTTTCACTCCTGAGCAATCCAGTTACAGAATACAGTGACCTACATTTGATAAATAAATCATTGTCATCACAATCCCACACTGGTTATATGGATTAATCCTACTGAACTAATGTACCTTTCTTTACATGGACCGGTTTGACCTTTTTCCTCGGCAACGCTGAGAAAAAATATTTGTGATGGTGCTTAGTACAACAGGAGGAAATGCCAAACAAGCTTATTCTTTTTTTTTTTTTTGGTTACCAAACATGACAATGTGAGCAGTAAATGTTGTTTTGTGCCTTTTTTAACAGCTGGTTTTACTTTGTCCTCTGGAACTTTGGGCTCTAAGTAAATAAGAATGTGAGCATTTATGATACTTAGTAAGTTGCCTTGTTATCTAGTTTGGTTATAGTTGCTTAAGTAACATTACAGTTATACATTATTAGCATCTTATTATGTATATTTAGAGGATATCAATCATTTTTGGAAGCTACAATCCCAGAAAATCATCTGCAGGTGGATGATTTTCAGGCAGGCTACCTTTTTTCTTTAGGATTGGTTTGATCTTTTCCCTCTTTGTTACAGCCTCTATTTTAGAAGGAGCTAATCCAAACAGGAAACATTTTTAAAATTGTGGATTTTCATAATTTTGGTCCAGTGTATAGGATTTATGGGGATAAATCTGCATAAATTGAATATAATATAATGAGTATGCTTTCTTTAGTGTGTAATCACCTGAAAATATGAATTATTGTGGGGGTTTTTTACCTTAGAATGAATCGTTTAAATCTACATAGAGAGTGGATCCTGATGGCCATGTTGCACCGCCATGTTTCTACAGTAGCCAAGAATGGACAAACAAATACTGGCTCTAGATAGGGCCCCTCCACGATGAGGACGTCAGAAAAACATTAACAGCTTTATTCATTGCTTTACTGGTTTAAATCACCAGGTCCACTTGTTTTGGAGAGGAAGAGACCTCTTTGGCTAAGTTGGCTCCCGGTAAAAACCTCCTGAGCAATGAATGCTGCCGAAATTTCAACCTAGGGAAGTATCAACTATTTGCAATCTGCAGTCCCCTCACTAGATGCCACTAAATCCCCCTAAATCTTTCACACTGTACCTTTAAAAATGAATCTAAAATTCTATGTCTTGTCTGTGACTTTGTGTTGTTTTAATTAAGTATTTACCTTTCTTTTCATGAGCTGGTTTTGGCTTCTCCTTGGTAACCTCAGGCGCTGAGTGTAATAAAAATGATTTGTGAAGAAAGAAAGAAAGTTGACTTGTTGCCAAATAATGATGGATTGTGTCTGCATTACCTTTTTTGGCAAGAACTGGCTTGGCTTCAGGTTCTAAAGAGGAGAAAGAAAAAATAAGAGGCATGATCATTCTTGCTTTCTAATAAGTGAACTGAAACTCACATTCTTTAAGATGTGTTTGAGATGTCTGCTACTAAGCATGATAACATTGTCAGAAAAATCTGGCTTGTGTATGACAGCTTTTCTGAAAAGTAGCAGCATTCTGAGACATTTTTCATAGGGGTGGCCAAAACCAAAAGTCATAATTGAATTCTCTGTTAGCTGAAAACTATGTCAATATGAAAGTTACAGAATTAGATACTGACATAGGTTTGCTCTGGTTTTAATGTTATTATCTGATGTGCATACACAAATACCAGTGCAAAATTTTGAGTTCCACAACAATCCTGTTTTATCGGATATGTAAGTTAGACAGTTCATTGTTCTTCGAATTGACTAGTTGTCCTTTTCCTTAAAAAGACAAATATACAACTTTAATTTAAAAGAGTGCATTGATTCAAAGGAACAAAACATTTAATAGGAAGGAGCCTACTCAAGGTTAAAAACACCACAAAGGTCTTCGGTTATTTTCATGAGCCAGGCAGCAATTGTTTAAGGTGACTGCCTAGAAAATGTCTCAAACTTGCAATGCAGCTCAAATAAAGCATGTTATTGCTGGTGTAAAAAAACATGCATCCCTAAAATATCAACTTCTTCAGCTCTAAGTCTTTTTAGGTGATTATAATGTATTAAAACAAATTTGTCAGCTTACATTATAACCTTGGTTCTCTGATTGAGGAGACTATTTTCCCCATTATGTTACATTTTCCTAAGGCCCGTTTCCACCGCAGGAACTTCGGGGTAATTTTACGGGGCTGGGGCCGTTGGTGCGTGTCTCCACCGCAGGAACCATCCCCGAAGGACAGAGTTCCAGAACTTTTACAGGGGCTAAACAAGTCCCTGCCTCGGAGTAGGTACTCAGAACGGCCCCGAAAAACTCCTGGCTGGGGCTTTGGGGTTACTTGGTGCTGATTGGATATACTCAAGGAGGGATGTGACGACAACAGAAAGCAACAAAATAGCCGGCATTATTAAAACTCAGCAGATGAGGATTAGCTCGTTCATATAGCTTCCGCCGCCATCTAAAAAAAACTCCCTAAATGGCCTGTGAAAAAAATATTTTTTCCAGCGGATATCTTAGTTACAACATGATTGAGCTAGCNGGACGTTCCTGTAGTAGTTCCTGCCCCCCAAATAGTACCAGGAACTTCTTCAGTGGAAACGGGCCTCTAGTCTTTGCAGATTCGGTGCTCTAACCCACACACACTCTCTCTCCTTTCTTTCAAGATACAACACAGATTGTCACACAATGCACCCTGACTCAGGTCAAGATCAGACAAACAATAGGCCCGTTTCCACTGAAGAAGTTCCTGGTACTATTTGGGGGGCAAGAACTACTACAGGAACGTCCTCTCGCTCGGCCCTCTCAACCACCATGTCTCCACTGAGAGAACGGAGTACGAGGATGGTTCCTGCGGTGGAGACACGCACCAACGGCCCCGGCCCCGTAAAATTACCCCGAAGTTCCTGCGGTGGAAACGGGCCTAATGATTACAGGCCAGCACAGGTGCTTTATGGGTAAACCCTTGGGCCAGGCAACCCGGTGTGTCCTCAAGAAGTATGCACACACCCTGACAGCAGGGGGCATGCTGGATGACAACTGGCATAAGTAGCCTATCAATAGATAAATAAATCTATAAATAATAATAATAATAATAATAATAATAATACATTTTATTTAAAAGACACCTTTCCAAACACAAACTACAGAAAAAAATAGGCTAATTACACATCTTAGTTATCATCTTTATTTATTTCTACATATTAAAATATTTACTTCTATGTCCAGTTTAATAATTTTTTCCCATGTTTTTTCAATATTTATTCATTCATTATTTTTTAAAAATATTTATGGATTTATTTATTCATACATGTATTCATACATTTATTTATTGATTTATCACTGAATTTATTCATACATTTATTCATTTATATATCTATTTTTACATTTATTTATTTATTCCTTCCTGTATTTCTTTTTTAATTTCATATTTATTTATTCCTGTATTTGTTTTATTTTCATATTAATTGATTTATACATTTCTGTATTTCTACATTTATTTAATTATTTCTGTATTAATTTGTTTATCATTTGTACATTTATTTATTTACTAATTTATTGATACTTAAATCAGTTTCGTCTTACATATGGAAAATGTAAGAGTAGAGCGACAGTCTCAGTTTGATAGAGAACAACAAATTGTCAGTAGTTTCTTTCACAAGCCTTTGAAATTATATAAATGATGATGTTCTGAACATTACTGTTTTCATCAGCAGCCACATGTTAAAGCTACTAAAGCTCTACAGAAACACACTTTTGCTGCATACCTTTCTTCTTTACAGCAGCTTTAGGTTTTGCTTTGATAACAGGTGCTAGAAAAAACATTCATGGCTCTATTACGTATACAGTTAAGAAATCATGAAATTAACTCATACATTTAAATACCAAAGAAAAACAAACCTTTTGGTGGAGTCACTGGCTCGGCCTTCTTCTCCTTAGGAACCTCAGCTTCTAAAGCAAATAATAACAAAAACATCTGTCAAGCCAGGGGTGCTGCAGCATTTTAAAAGTCTGATTTAATTCTTTTTAAGATTTCAATAAATATTATTTATATTATTAGACCCCAAAAGTGTTGAAACAATTTGCACACACTTTCTCTTCACGTTGCAGCCCAAAAATACAGTCTGAACATTACTGTTTTCATCAGCAGCCACATGTTAAAGCTATTAAAGCTCTACAGAAACACACTTGTGCTGCATACCTTTCTTCTTTACAGCAGCTTTAGGTTTTGCTTTGATAACAGGTGCTAGAGAAATACACAGCCCCATGTGATTAAAATAGAATAACAAATACACTGTAAAATAAGTGAAAGCTCGGAAGAAAAACAAACCTTTTTTAGGAGTCACTGGCTCGACCTTCTTCTCTTTGGGAACCTCAGCTTCTATAGCAAATAATGACAAAAACACAACTCATGCTGACTGCTGTTTCCAGCAGATTACTGACACCATCACAAAAATCCAGAGACCTGATGGGCCAAATTATAAATCACAGTAAATAAAAATGTAGTGGAGTGGAGAGATACAATAGAGAACAACAGATTTTTAGTAGTTTCCTCCACAAGCCTTTGAAATTATATTAATAAGCAGTCTGAACATTACTGTTTTCATGAGCAGCCACATGTTAAAGCTACTAAAGCTCTACAGAAACACACTTGTGCTGCATACCTTTCTTCTTCACAGCAGCTTTAGGTTTTGCTTTGATAACAGGTGCTAGAGAAAATGCATGTCCCCAGTCAGAAACAACAAAGTAAACTGATGCTGCAAATCTACTAAAAGGTGAAGAGAGTGAAATATACATTGTGAAATAAATGAAGGTACGAAAGAAAAACAAACCTTTTTTGGGAGTCACTGGCTCGGCCTTCTTCTCCTTCAGAACCTCAGCTTCTAAAGTAAATAATCAAAATTTAAAAATCAGTCAAGTTGGTCATTTACAGCACTTTTTTTTCATGATGCAGTTTATTCACACAAATACTCCTGACACCACAACATTCAAGCATCTAGACTAAAACGTTTGTTAAATAAGCAGACTGTAAAAATACAAAAATAAGTGAATAAATAATACTGTGGGAAAATACATACTATATATGGTGTTAGTATGGATGATATTTTATTGGTGAAATTAAGTTAATAACTTTAACTACCTTTTTTTGGTGGCGCTGGTTTGACTTTTTCTTTTGGAGTTACAGGCACTATGAGAGAGTGAAAAGATAAAAAAAAAAAAAAAAACAGTAATCACCAGTTTTATTATTTTTTTAAAATGCAAAACTCATAAATGTTGAGCAGTCAGCACTTTGAATAAAAAAGGGCACACTGTAGTGATGACCATTTAAAAATATTGATATTAGTGTGTAAACTAAAAGAAGTACCTTTCTTCAGTGGCACAAGTTTCACCTTCTCCTTTGCTACTGAGATATTTTTGGGCGGTACTTCTGCCTCTGTAAGAAAATCCAAATGAGTGGGAAAATCAGTTGCTTCACTATTTCAACACAAACATAAATGTTAATTAGTGTCCTTTTACCTTTGACTACTGGGGCTGGTTTTGTCTTGACTGGAGCAGCTTCTGTATAAAGTGATTTTTAGGTTTGTCATTCCAGAAACATGCATACTGGGAGGAGAAATCTGAACACAAAGATTTGTCCTACCTTTCTTTGTTTTGGCTGGTTTGGGCTTCTCGGCTGTAAAGAAAACATAGTACATGATGTTTGGTTTGCACTGATGTCACGAACATTTTGGTGTTTGAAATATATACAATGTGTCGTACCTTTCTTTGCAGCGACTGGTTTGACTTTCTCCTTTGGCGGCTTGACTTCTGAAAACATAAAACACATAAATGCTCAGAATCACTGACTCAGTTCACTGAAATATGAAACCAGTGAAACATATAAAGAAAACATACCTTTTTTCATGGGCACTATTTTGAATCTGTGTTTCACCAGAGTGGCATTTCTGGCCTCTTGTTCTGTGAGTGGAAAGATGGAAATAAGATACACATACAGCAAGATGTAAATGATTTTATGTATATTTTATAACATGCTCCACACTTACCTTTTTTCAAGACGGCAGGTTTGGCCTTTTCTTTAGGAGCAACAACTTCTGTGTGTAAAAAGCAAAATATTTGTTACAGCAGGACAGTTTTATTCCCTTTGTGACAATCAATCATTTTTCTCTTTAGTGATTAATGAAAACATAATCAAAAACTTATAAATTTATGATGTGCGTGTGTGTGTGTGTGTTACCTTTCTTAGCAGGAGCTGCTTTGGCCTTTTCCTTTGGCGCTTCTGTGTCACAAAATGGGGCACAAAATTAGCTTTGCCTTTTGATAAGATACTTTTAGAGTTTATATCAAAAACATCTGCACTGTAAACTGATAATCTGGTCCTCACATTCTAGTGACGTATTTTCTTCAGGTAGTTTTCAGTAGTTTTTGAAAGGTGTGGAAAAACAATGTTTGTGTGAGCTGTAAACCATGTTTATACTCTCACTTTAGATACACAGCTAAAAGTAGTGGTAATAATAATAATAATACATTTATTTAAAAGGTGCCTTTCCAAACACAAACTATGGAAAAAACTATGGAAATAAATAATTACAGAACTAAAAAAAGAATAAATAAATGCCTAAAAAAATACAGAAATAAATATCTGTTATATATCTATATAAATCAGTTTAAGATGTGTAATTATTATTTATCTATGCATATATATTTATTTATTTCCATGTTTATTTCAATATGTATTTATTCATTATATTTTAAATTATTTATGGATTTATTTATTCATACATTTATTTATTTCCATACTTACTTATTGATTTACAACTGTATTTATTTTTACATTTATTTATTTATCTAATTATTTTCACATTTATTTGTTTATTCCTTCCTGTATTTCTTTTTCAATTTTGCATTAATTTATTCCTGTATTTTTTTTAATTTTCATATTTATTTATTTCTATATTTATACATTTATTTCACTATTTCTGTATTTATTTATTTATCTGTCATTTGTACATTTATTTATTCACTAATGTGACTAATAGTGCAGTTGTAGCATACCAGCATGGGGGGTGGTGCAGTAATGAATAATTAGTTGGTAAAGATCATACTGGACCAGAGTCAGAAGATACCAGACTCAAACAGGAGGCAGAAAAGGTGATTTGCAACACTCAGTGACCACACGAGACAAAGAGCTGTGAACTGTACCATGTATTTTTTCTTTGAAACTGACATGAAAGTAAAGACAATACAAAATAAAATTATTATAAACAGTATCCAATGTACAATACAACTCTACAAAGACACCTCAGTTACAGGTCCGCAACAAATGAATTCTTTCATCACTCTTTTCACTACTCTCCTGTCTGTCACCCTATTATAAGTAATCAAGACTCTCAAATCTCACTCTTGGGATCCAACATGAGGAAGGTAACACTATTAAAACAACCCCTGTTTCAATACTATCCATTAACAACTAGCTGCAACCTAACAACAGTTTACTATTCACCGTTTAGACAACACCACAATCACCATAACCATGCATAATCATTGATGTTAATACTCAGTCCATTCACGTAATTCAGTGAGGGTTAAGATTCAGTCCTTCCACAAGCGCAGGGATGCGTCGAAGAGGAACTAAAAGGGTAAATGTCTTTTCCAAGCCAAATAAAAACAAAAAATAGGGGTAAAATAAAAGTCTGGGCTTCGGGTCTGTGCAAGTGGTGTTGGCCTTATGCAGGTGATGTTTATCCTACCGCCGGGGCAGCACGGGGTAAGGTCGGCGGTTTCTGGCTCAGGGATCTTCAGTCCAGGGACCTAGAGGTCTCGTCTGGGTCGGCTCGCCATCAAACTCCAAATCAACTCAAAAAACCTGACCAATTCAGGAGTCCCTCTGCGCCACTCGTAAGGTTTCTCTTAGCAGGGCCCCTCACACACACACACAAAAGCACATCTAGGAGCGTAAAGCAGTAGGTCCTCTCCCTACAGTGTCACCAAGCATCCGAGGCGCTTCTTAACTCTGTGACCTGGGTTATACAGTCTAATATATATTGCTGTACAATGTACGTTGCACATTCTTTTTATACTTTTATTTATACTTTATAGTGTGAACCTCTGCTCATTCTGAACTGCTCCTTTATTTTTATTCAGATATATTGTACATTATTTTATACAAACTGGCACATTTTTAACAGCATTATTTACATTTTTTTTATTTCTATTTTCTTCTATTCTATATTTATGTTTCCTGATTTATGCAGTATATGGTTTATTTCATTTTCTCTTATTATGTTTATGCACCAACACACCAAAACAAATCCCTTGTATGTATGGACTGGCAATAAACTAGTGCAGTTTGTGGTGCTGTTGTTCTGTACTGCATTGTAAAGAGAGCTGTCTCTGTCATTTAGCTTACACACATTGAAATAACTGGGGTATGAAAGTGTTGATGTGAGGATTTTCAGTGTTTCAGCTACAATTTCTACATTTTTTTAACAGTCCTCTCTGAGTGCGGCGGGATGTAAACAGACTGCAGCATCTGTGAGTCTTTACATTACCTGCTTTTAAAGGTTCAGCTTTGACTTTTTCCTTTGGTTCCTTCTTGGGCTCCTTGGGAGCTGCCACTGCTGGAAAATTATGACACCAATAAGCCCTCAAGTTTTAGGTATATGTAAAGGTAAGTAGCTACTTTGAATATCAAATTTACTTTACTTATTGAAAAGACAATCAGCACAAAAGAATAAAAAACATGTTCATACCTTTCTTTGCAGGTTCTGGTTTGGCTTTCACCTTAGGAACTGCAGGAGCCTCTGTTATTGGGGAATATTCAAAAATATAATTCATTAGCTCATCTTAGCTTCACATTAAACATATAAAACCTGTCACTGTAAAATCCATCAAATACTAACCCTGAGGATAAAATGTCACTGTGACCTGTTCTTCTACACACTGTATCATCTCACCTGCTTTTGTAACATTAAGATGCTCTATCTTCCTCATGTTTAGGTGTATATAAAGAGAAGTGTGACACTTTCTGTGAATCAAAATCACTTTGACACAAAAGAATAAAGCATGTTCATACCTTTCTTTGCAGGTTCTGGTTTGGCTAGCATGTTCATACCTTTCTTTGCAGGTTCTGGTTTGGCTTTCACCGTAGGAACTGCAGGAGCCTCTATTATTGGGGAATACACACAAAAATTACATTATTGTCATTCTTGAATGAGCTGATTTAGGATTGGTGAAAAAGTAGTTAACAATAGGTCATGCAGCATCTGAACACCAAAAAATTTAAATCATTTTAAGAATAAAGCATGTTCATACCTTTCTTTACAGGTTCTGGTTTGGCTTTCACCTTAGGAACTGCAGGAGCCTCTGTTATTGGAGAATATTCACAAATATAATTCATTAACTCATCTTAGCTTCACATTAAATATGTGACCAGTGTCAGTGCAAATTCATGAAATGTTGACCACAATGATAAAATGTCACTGTATTATCTCACCTGCTTTTGTAACATTAAGATGTTCCTTCTTCAGGACAGACACAACCTTCTTCTTGACTACTCTAACCCTCCTTGCAGCCTTTTTGGGTGCAGCGTCTGAAATAAAGATACAAAGCTGATTGAACATTTTCACATAAATTACACACAAGACAGAAATACACCCTTCACTGAACAAAGGAAACCTATCAGTCCATGTAGCCCTCTGTAGGCTTCAGTCAAGCCTCTACATTGAGACCGTCTGCATTGTAGTACAACTAATGCTTACAAATATTGTATTGTGATGAAAACTGCATATGTATCACAACAGTATTTTCAGTCATGCTCTCAGTATGTCTCTATGGATGGTTTTACATTACCTGCTTTTAAAGGTTCAGCTTTGACTTTTTCCTTTGGTTCCTTCTTGGGCTCCTTGGGAGCTGCCACTGCTGGGAAATTATGACACCAATAAGCCCTCAAGTTTTAGGTATATGTAAAGATAAGTGTCAATATGTAGTGTCATATGACACCATCATTGAATACATATTTTTTGTATGTGT
The DNA here is from genome assembly GCF_006386435.1 of Epinephelus moara. Lineage (NCBI taxonomy): Eukaryota > Metazoa > Chordata > Actinopteri > Perciformes > Serranidae > Epinephelus > Epinephelus moara. The sequence continues at coordinate 14,395,731 of NC_065519.1, forward strand.
TCTACTCATAAAAAGTCAGTGTCATTAAACAAACCCCTGAACCCTTTAGTCTATTTAGCCTTCTGTAGGCTTCAGTCAGGCCTCTCTTTCGGATCTTCTATGAGTAAACATTTCTTAAGTGCAGCTTATACTTACAAATATTGTACTGTAATAAAAACATGTATTGTAACAGCATTATTAGCCTTGCCATCAGTATGGCTCTATGGATGGTTTTACATTACCTGCTTTTACAGGTTCAGCTTTGACTTTTTCCTTTGGTTCCTTCTTGGGCTCCTTGGGAGCTGCCACTGCTGGGAAATTATGACACCAATAAGCCCTCAAGTTTTAGGTAAGTGTCTTTCTGTGTTCTGCATATAAAAAGTTTGTATCAATAAACAAAAAAATATGCATAATATCTAAACTCATCTATGACCGAGTTTAATTCTTGAATGGGTTGAAATCTTTACTGAATTAAATATTGGTGAGATATTAGGATGTATCACACAGCCGGGCAGACGCACACACTTAGCTTACTCTGAGCAGACCAAATAATACTCTTAACCATCACTACAAGGATGTAGCTGCCCGCTCTCTTGAGGTTTATTTGTTAATGGCCTCATTTCTTAGCTTTGTGAGAAAGTTATGAGAAGCCAAGGCATTTGGTGTGTTACAATGGTTAAGTGAAATGAAACATTATGAAACATCTAAACAGCTAAAGAAAGAAACAAACCAAAAAAAACCCATCAGATCCAGTTTATTATTACAATAAATTGACAATCAACAGAAAAGTATAAAAGCATGTTCATACCTTTCTTTGCAGGTTCTGGTTTGGCTTTCACCTCAGGAACTGCAGGAGCCTCTGTTATTGGAGAATATTCAAAAATATAATTTATTAGTTTCCTGTTGAACATGTAATGGTATCAACAGAAACCACAAAATAAACTACAGTTGCAAACTATGCAAATCTACAAAAAAAGAATTAAAGAGAGTGAAAAATACATCGTGAGAAAAATGAAAGTACCAAAGAAAAACAAACCTTTTGGTGGAGTCACTGGCTCGGCCTTCTTCTCCTTAGGAACCTCAGCTTCTAAAGTAAATAATAACAAAAATATCAGTCATGTTGGCCATTTACAGCGATTTGTTATCATGTTATTATACAACTGATGCAGTTTATTCACACACACAGATTCCTGACACCACATATCACACATATTATGTATCATTTTACTAATCACTTTAACTACCTTTTATTGTTGGTGCAGGTTTGACTTTCTCTTTTGGAGTTACAGGCTCTGTGAAAGAGAAAACATCAGTGTGTGAAAATATACAGCTGAAAAAAGATTACATGGAAAGTTTCAGTTTTGTTAATGTTTAAAATCAGATGAAGTTTATTTTTTACAATAAACTGACAATCAGCACAAAAGAAAAACGCATGTTCATACCTTTCTTTGCAGGTTCTGGTTTGGCTTTCACCTTAGGAACTGCAGGAGCCTCTGTTATTGGGGAATATTCAAAAATATTATTCATTAGCTCATCTTAGCTTCACATTAAACATGTAAAATGTGTCACTGTAAAATCCATGAAATACTAACCATGAGGATAAAATGTCACTGTGACCTGTTCTTCTACACACTGTATCATCTCACTTGCCTTTGTAACATTAAGATGCTCTACCTTCCTTAAGTTTAAGTGTATATAAAGAGAAGTGTGACATTTTCTCAGAATATATTGAATATAGAATTTTTATGTGTAATACACAAATATTGGGCATACTATCTAATTATATTGTCATTCTTGAATGGACTGGTTAAGGATTGGTGAGATATTAGTTCATGGAGCATCTGAACAGCTAAAAAAAATTAAAATCACTTTGACACAAAAGAATAAAACATGTTCATACCTTTCTTTGCAGGTTCTGGTTTGGCTTTCACCTTAGGAACTGCAGGAGCCTCTGTTATTGGGGAATACACACAAAAATTACATTATTGTCATTCTTGAATGAGCCGATTAAAGATTGGTGAAATATTAGTTAGTCATGGAGCATCTGAACATCTTAAAAAAATGAAAAAAATAAAAAATAAATAACGCTTTAATTTTACAAACAACAATCAACACAAAAGAGTAAAAGCATGTTCATACCTTTCTTTGCAGGTTCTGGTTTGGCTTTCACCTTAGGAACTGCAGGAGCCTCTGTTATTGGAGAATATTCAAAAATATAATTCATTAGCTCATATTAGCTTCACATTAAACATGTGAGCAGTGTCACTGCTAATTGATGAAATACTAACCACAAGAATAAAATGTCACTGTGACCTGTTCTTCTACACACTGTATCATCTCACCTGCTTTTGTAACATTAAGATGTTCCTTCTTCAGGACAGACACAACCTTCTTCTTGACTACTCTAACCCTCCTTGCAGCCTTTTTGGGTGCAGCGTCTGAAATACAAAGACAAAACTCATTGAACAGTTGCACATAAATTATACAGAAGACAGAAATACACCCTTCATTGAACAAAGGAAACCACTCTCTTAGCATTATTTAGGCTTCTGCACAGTACAGCTAATGCTCACAAATATGGTACTGTAATAAAAACATGTATTGTAACAGCATTATTAGCTTTGCTCCCAGTATGGCTCTATGGATGGTTTTACATTACCTGCTTTTAAAGGTTCAGCTTTGACTTTTTCCTTTGGTTCCTTCTTGGGCTCCTTGGGAGCTGCCACTGCTGGGAAATTATGACACCAATAAGCCCTCAAGTTTTAGATATATGTAATGATACATTTTTATTATATGACCCTTTTGGTAACACTGTGATAACTGTAATTAAGAAATGCTAGATTGGTGGATAATTAAACTTTACTTATTTTACTTTTAACAAACAATAAAATGATGTTTACTAATAAATGTTATTTTGACAGTTTATTGTTGCACACATCATTATATTTTACATACTATGGATGGTTTTACATTACCTGCTTTTAAAGGTTCAGCTGTGACTTTTTCCTTTGGTTCCTTCTTGGGCTCCTTGGGAGCTGCCACTGCTGGGAAATTATGACATCAGCAAACAAAAAATATGCGTAATATCTAACTAGAATTTAGTTGAGTTTAATTCTTGAATGGGTTGAATTATTGAATGAATTAAAGATTGATGAGATATTAGGTTATGGAGCATCTAAACACCTAAAAAAATGTATTCACTTTATTATTATTTTTACAAATGTATTGATAATTGAAAGAATAAAGCATGTTCATACCTTTCTTTGCAGGTTCTGGTTTGGCTTTCACCGTAGGAACTGCAGGAGCCTCTGTTATTGGGGAATATTCAAAAATATAATTCATTAGTTTCACATGAAACATGTATTGTGAATGCTCTATGAAAACTGTAATTCTAGCAGACTGTATATGAGACAAGGACAACACTAAAAACATTTAAAAAACATTTAAATTCAATATGTGTGAGATCGACATCTGTCATGTTGTTTTGCCTTGAACATTTTCATGACATTATTTTAGTCCCAGTCCCCATTAAGCTCTCAGTCTTTTTTAGGGTAATGACAGTTCATTTTTGACAGTCAGTTTCTTAAAACTAATTCTTGAATGCAAGAGCTAACATTAATTCGTCAATATATAGTGAAGCATGTAAATGTTCAAGTCAAACGTAAAATGACAAAAATTTGTTGTCCCCGACAACACTAGTGGAACAACAAATTTGGGGCTGTTTGCTTAACAAGTCTTCAAAAGTTCTGAACATTACTGTTTTCATCAGCAGCCACATGTTAAAGCTACTAAAGCTCTACAGAAACACACTTGTGCTGCATACCTTTCTTCTTTACAGCAGCTTTAGGTTTTGCTTTGATAACAGGTGCTAGAAAAAACATTCATGGACCTATAAATTCTTATTCATACAATTACCACGAAGTAAACTGATGCTGCAAAACTACAGTGTAATTAAAAATAAAAATACATTGTGAAATAAATTACAACATAAAAGAAAAACAAACCTTTTGGTGGAGTCACTGGCTCGGCCTTCTTCTCCTTAGGAACCTCAGCTTCTAAAGGAAATAATAATTAAAAAAACACCTGTAAAGCCAGGGGTCTGTCTAATTCAGTGCTTTTTGAGACATTCTTAACCCTCATGCTTCATTATGGACATTTTTGTCCTGAAGGGTAGTAAATTAAACTGATGCCTGAGGGTTAAAAATGTTGAAACAATTTGTACACACTTTCTCTTCATGTTGCAGACTGAAAATACAGTCTGAACATTACTGTTTTCATCAGCAGCCACATGTTAAAGCTACTAAAGCTCTACAGAAACACACTAGTGTTGCATACCTTTCTCCTTTACAGCAGCTTTAGGTTTTGCTTTGATAACAGGTGCTAGAGAAATACATGTCTCCAGTCAGAGACCACAAAGTACACTACGAACTATGCAAATCTACTAAAAAAATGAAGGGAGTGAAAAATGCATTGTGACATGAATGAAAGTACCAAAGAAAAACAAACCTTTTTTGGGAGTCACTGGCTCGGCCTTCTTCTCCTTAGGAACCTCAGCTTCTGAAGTAAATAATAAAAACAAACACATCAGTCAAGTTAAAGGTGTTGCATCACTTTTAAAAGTTAAATTCAAAGCTTTGAAATACATTTTTAAGGCCTCATTAAATATGATTTTAGACCCCAAAAATGTTGAAACAATTTGTGCACACTCTCTCTTCATGTTGCAGACTGAAAATACAGTCTGAACATTACTGTTTTCATCAGCAGCCACATGTTAAAGCTACTAAAGCTCTACAGAAACACACTTGTGCTGCATACCTTTCTTCTTTACAGCAGCTTTAGGTTTTGCTTTGATAACAGGTGCTAGAGAAAACATTCATGGCTCTATTATATATACAGTTAAGTCAGAAATCGTGAAATTAACTAACAAATGAAAGTACCAAAGAAAAACAAACCTTTTTTGGGAGTCACTGGCTCAGCCTTCTTCTCCTTGAGAACCTCAGCTTCTAAAGCAAATAATAAAAAACAAAAATATCAGTCAAGTTAAGGGTGTTGCATCAGTTTCAGTTCTTTTAAAGGCATTTTTAAGGCCTCAGAAAATATGATCTGAGACTCCAAAAATGTTGAAACAAGGTGTACACACTTTCTCTTCATGTTGCAGACTGAAAATACAGTCTGAACATCACTGTTTTCATCAGCAGCCACATGTTAAAGCTACTAAAGCTCTACAGAAACACACTTGTGCTGCATACCTTTCTTCTTTACAGCAGCTTTAGGTTTTGCTTTGATAACAGGTGCTAGAGGAATACACAGCCCCGAGTCAGGAACCACCAGTGAAAAATACATTGTGACATAAATGAAAGTACCAAAGAAAAACAAACCTTTTTTGGGAGTCACTGGCTCGGCCTTCTTCTCCTTAGGAACCTCAGCTTCTTAAACAAATAATAAAAATTCTAAAATGAGTCAAGTTGGTCATTTACAGCACTTTGTTTTCATGATGCAGTTTATTCACACACACACACACACAAAGATTCCTGACACCACAACATTCAAGCATCTAGACTAAAAAGTTTGTTAAATAAGCAGACCGAAAACATACAAGTTAGTACGGATGATATTTTATTGGTGAAATTAAATTAATCACTGTAGCTACCTTTTTTTGTTGGTGCTGGTTTGACTTTTTCTTTTGGAGTTACAGGCTCTGTGACAGAGAAAACATCAGTGTGTGAAAACATACAGCTGAAAAAAGATTATGTGGAAAGTTTCGTTCAGGTTTGAAATACAAAATCTTAAAAAATGGATGTTGTGCAGCACTTTGAACGATGAAAGCAGACTATAGTCGTGACCTGATAGAGAGTACTTTAGATCCGTGTTTGAAACACAATATAAATGTATTATTATTAGAACAATAGTTTTAAATGATGGTGTACTCCTCTTGATTCATGATATTTTAAGAATCCCATGGTGTTTAAGATCTCACACACTGCATCTTAAAATGTTAACATATAAGAATAAGAAAAACAGAATAAGAATAACTTTATTCATCCCCAAGGGGAAATTCAATTATCTGTCAGCTCATCTATTATATGTCAAAGCATTATAAAGCCTGATGTGATGAGTGTGGCCTGTCACTTACCTGCTTTAGTAACATTCACATGTTCCTTGTGCTTTTTTACAGCTTTCACCTTAACTGCCTTCTTGGGTTCTTCAGCTGAAATGAGAAGCTTTTTTAATCCTTTAGTTTTATTTATACATAATGTAAGAAAAAAAATGTACGAATTCAACCTAATTTTTGATCAAATTCAGCATGACAAATAAAGTTATTTTGACACAATATTTTTGTGTATAGAACACTGATTTAATTATGTTTTCAAACTCCAATATTTATGTTAATCTGACAATTAAATGTTCAAACGACAAAAAACGTTCTGTTGAACTGACATAGATTTCTAGTCAGACAAGGGTCATGTGACACATTGATATAAATGGGGTATAAAGATGTTGATGTGAGGATTTCCAGTGTTTCAGTTATAGTTTCTTTAATGTTTTCAGTCCTCTCTGAGTAAGACAGGATGTAAACAGACTGCAGCATCTGTGAGTCTTTACATTACCTGCTTTTAAAGGTTCAGCTTTGACTTTTTCCTTTGGTTCCTTCTTGGGCTCCTTGGGAGCTGCCACTGCTGGAAAATTATGACACCAATAAGCCCTCAAGTTTTAGGTAAGTGTTTATTATGTGATATCTTTGAATATCAAATTTACTTTACTTATTGAAAAGACAATCAGCACAAAAGAATAAAACATGCTCATACCTTTCTTTGCAGGTTCTGGTTTGGCTTTCACCTTAGGAACTGCAGGAGCCTCTGTTATTGGGGAATATTCAAAAATATAATTCATTAGCTCATCTTAGCTTCACATAAACTGTGTCACTACAAAGTCATCAAATACTAACCACAAGGATAAAATGTCACTGTGACCTGTTCTTCTACACACTGTATCATCTCACCTGCTTTTGTCACATTAAGATGTTCCTTCTTCAGGACAGACACAACCTTCTTCTTGACTACTCTAACCCTCCTTGCAGCCTTTTTGGGTGCAGCGTCTGAAATGAAAAGACAAAACTGAACTGCTTCACAAAAAATATACAGATAAAGGAAATATACCCTTCATTAAACACAGGAAACCTATCAGTCTATTTTGACTTATTTAGGCTCCAGCTGGGCCTCTCTTTGGGAGCTTCTATGAGTAAACATTTTTACAATACAACTTATGCTAACAAATATTGTACTGTAATGTATCATAAAAATATTTCTAGCTATGCTCTCAGTATGGCTCTATGGATGGATTTACATTACCTGCTTTTAAAGGTTCAGCTTTGACTTTTTCCTTTGGTTCCTTCTTGGGCTCCTTGGGAGCTGCCACTGCTGGGAAATTATGACACCAATAAGCCCTCAAGTTTTAGGTATATGTAAAGCTAAGTGTTTCTTATGTGACAGCGTCTTTGAACATATATATTTATGTGTACGGCACAAAAATTATGGTGTGCATCATATCTAAGAATATTTTAGTTCTTGAATGGTCTGATGAAAGATTGGTGAGATAGTAGGTTATGGAGCATCTGAACAGCTAAAAAATATCTAACTCACTTCACTTATTGAATTGATAATAGACACAAAAGAATAAAGCATGTTCATACCTTTCTTTGCAGGTTCTGGTTTGGCTTTCACCTTAGGAACTGCAGGAGCCTCTGTTATTAGGGAATACACACAAAAATTACATTATTGTCATTCTTGAATGAGCCGATAAAGTATTGGTGAGATATTAGCTCATGGAGCATCACTTTATTTTAACAAACAACAATCAGCACAAAATAATAAAAAACATGCTCATACCTTTCTTTGCAGGTTCTGGTTTGGCTTTCACCTTAGGAACTGCAGGAGCCTCTGTTATTGGGGAATATTCAAAAATATAATTCATTAGCTCATATTAGCTTCACATTAAACTGTGTCACTGCAAAATCATGAAATGCTAAACACAAGGATAACATTTCACTGTATCATCTCACCTGCTTTTGTCACATTAAGATGTTCCTTCTTCAGGACAGACACAACCTTCTTCTTGACTACTCTAACCCTCCTTGCAGCCTTTTTGGGTGCAGCGTCTGAAATACAAAGACAAAGCTGATTGAACAGTTTCACATAAATTATACAGAGGAAAGAAAAATACCCTTCATTGAACGAAGGAAACCTATCAGTCTATTTAGCCCTCTTCAGTCATCCCTCTATTTTTGGACCTCCTGCACTGAAGTACAACTGCTGCTTACAAATACTGTATTGTGATGAAAACCGTTTATGTATCACAACAGTTGCAGTATGGCTCTATGGATGGTTTTGCATTACCTGCTTTTAAAGGTTCAGTTTTGACTTTTTCCTTTGGTTCCTTCTTGGGCTCCTTGGGAGCTGCCACTGCTGGGAAATTATGACACCAATAAGCCCTCAAGTTTTAGATATATGTAAAGAAGTGTCATATAAAACCTCGATTGCATACGTATTTTTTCATGTTTTCTACACATAAATAGTCAGTGTCAACAAACAAACAAAGAAACAAAAAACATCTAGTTTAGTTTGATGAGATATTAGGTTATGGAGCATAAGCAGCTAAAAATTATCAAATTTACTTTACTAAATAAACTGACAATTGGCACAAAAGAATAAAGCATGTTCATACCTTTCTTTGCAGGTTCTGGTTTGGCTTTCACCTTAGGAACTGCAGGAGCCTCTGTTATTGGGGAATATTCAAAAATAAAATTCATTAGCTCATCTTAGCTTCATACTGAATATCTTCACTGTGTCACTGCCAATTCACAATATACTAACCACGAGGATAAAATGTCACTGCGACCTGTTCTTCTACACACTGTATCATCTCACCTGCTTTTGTAACATTAAGATGCTCTATCTTCCTCAAGTGTAGGTGTATATAAAGAGAAGTGTTTATTGTGTGACGCTTGATATCAAAACTCAACCATCTATCTATTTGTTTAATTATTGAATGAGTTGAAATCTTTAATTAATTAAAGATTGGTGAGATATCAGGTTATAAAACATCTCAACAGCTAATAGATTCACTTTATTTTTTATAATGAATTGACAATCAACACAAAAGAATAAAACATGTTCATACCTTTCTTTGCAGGTTCTGGTTTGGCTTTCACCTTAGGAACTGCAGGAGCCTCTGTTATTGGGGAATACACCAAAAATTACATTTTTGTCATTCTTGAATGAGCCGATTAAGGAGGAGGTGAGATATTAGTTAACAATAGGACATGGAGCATCTGAACATCTAAAAGAAATTATAATCGCTTTAATATAAAAGCATGTTCATACCTTTCTTTGCAGGTTCTGGTTTGGCTTTCACCTTAGGAACTGCAGGAGCCTCTGTTATTGGAGAATATTCAAAAATATAATTCATTATCTCATCTTAAACATATAAAATGTATCAGTGCAACGTCATGAAATGTTGACCACAATGATAAAATGTCACTGTATCATCTCACCTGCTTTTGTAACATTAAGATGTTCCTTCTTCAGGACAGACACAACCTTCTTCTTGACTACTCTAACCCTCCTTGCAGCCTTTTTGGGTGCAGCGTCTGAAATACAAAGACAAAACTGATTAAAAAAATGCACATACATTATACAGAGGAAAGAAAAAATACCTTTAATTGAACAAAGGAAACCTATCAGTCTATTGAGCCTTACTAAGGCTCCTGTCAAGCCTCTATTTTGGGACCTCCTGTGCTGAAGTACAACTAATGTTTACAGATATTGTACTGTGATGAAAACTATATATGTATCACAACAGCTGCAGTATGGCTCTATGGATGTTTTTACATTACCTGCTTTTACAGGTTCAGCTTTGACTTTTTCCTTTGGTTCCTTCTTGGGCTCCTTGGGAGCTGCCACTGCTGGGAAATTATGACACCAATGAGCCCTCAGGTTTTAGGTATATGTAAAGCTAAGTGTTAATATGTAGTGTTATGTAAAACCTTTATTAAATAAATATTTTTTTATGTGTTCTTTACATAAGAGGTCAGTGTCAGCATCCAAAAACAATTTAGCTGAGTAGTTGAGAATCTGCTAAAAAAAACAACCATAAAATCACTGTATTTTTTTTTTTTCAAATGTATTGACAACTGAAAGAATAAAAACATATTCATACCTTTCTTTGCAGGTTCTGGTTTGGCTTTCACCTTAGGAACTGCAGGAGCCTCTGTTATTGGGGAATATTCAAAAATAAAATGCATTAGCTCATCTTAGCTTCACATGTTAGCACTCTATGAAAACTGTAATTCTTGTAGACTGAGACAATGACAACAAGAAAAGATTAAAACATGTTGAAATTCAATATGTCAGATTGATATCTATCATGTTGATTTTTCTTGAACATCTTCATTGCATCATTTTACTCCCAATCCAGAAATAAGGTAGTGTTAAGAACATGCATCTCTGTCTTTTTTAGGTAATGGCGTTCATTCTTTATATAATCAAGCTGTTGTTTTTAAAACAAATTTTTGAGTGCAAGCGCTAAAACTAATTTGTCAGCCTATAGAAAGGCATGTAACTGTAACAACACATTTTGATTTTGGGTTGTTACCTCAACATGTCTTTGAAATTAGATTAATAAGCAGTCTGAACATTACTGTTTTCATCAGCAGCCACATGTTAAAGCTACTAAAGCTCTACAGAAACACACTTGTGCTGCATACCTTTCTTCTTTACAGCAGCTTTAGGTTTTGCTTTGATAACAGGTGCTAGAGAAAACATTCATGGCTCTATTATATATACAGTTAAGTCAGAAATCGTGAAATTAACTAACAAATGAAAGTACCAAAGAAAAACAAACCTTTTTTGGGAGTCACTGGCTCAGCCTTCTTCTCCTTGAGAACCTCAGCTTCTAGAGCAAAAAATAAAAAACAAAAATATCAGTCAAGTTAAGGGTGTTGCATCACTTTATGGTCTAATTCAGTGCTTTCAAAGACATTTTTAAGGCCTCATGAAAAATTATTTGAAACTCCAAAAATGTTGAAACAATTTGTGCACACTTTCACTTCATGTTGCAGACTGAAAATACAGTCTGAACATTACTGTTTTCATCAGCAGCCACATGTTAAAGCTACTAAAGCTCTACAGAAACACACTAGTGCTGCATACCTTTCTTCTTTACAGCAGCTTTAGGTTTTGCTTTGATAACAGGTGCTAGAGAAAACATTCAAGGTTCTATTATGTATACTGTTAAGTCAGAAATCATGAAATTAACTAATAAATGAAAGTACCAAAGAAAAACAAACCTTTTTTGGGAGTCACTGGCTCGGCCTTCTTCTCCTTAGGAACCTCAGCTTCTAAAGTAAATAATAAAAACAAAAAATATAAGTCAAGTTAAGGATGTTGCATCACTTTTAAAGTCGAATTCAATGCTTTTTAAGACATTTTTAAGGCCTCATTAAATATTTTTACAAACAACAATTGACACAAAAGCATGTTCATACCTTTCTTTGCAGGTTCTGGTTTGGCTTTCACCTTAGGAACTGCAGGAGCCTCTGTTATTGGGGAATATTCAAAAATATAATTCATTAGCTCATATTAGCTTCACATTAAATAGGTAAACTGTGTCACTGCAAAATCATGAGATGCTGATCATGAGGTTAAAATTGCACTGTATTTTCTCACCTGCTTTTGTCACATTAAGATGTTCCTTCTTCAGGACAGACACAACCTTCTTCTTGACTACTCTAACCCTCCTTGCAGCCTTTTTGGGTGCAGCGTCTGAAATACAAAGACAAAGCTGATTGAAAAGTTTTATGTACAGAGAAATATACCCTTCATTAAACAAAGAAAATCAGTCTTTGTCTATTTAGCCTTCTTTAGGCTTTGACCTGGCCCTCTATTTTGGGGCCGTCTGCAGTGAAGTACAACTAATGCTCACATATACTGTTTACAATACAGTATTTTCAGTCATGCTCTCAGTATGACTCTATGGATGGATTTACATTACCTGCTTTTAAAGGTTCAGCTTTGACTTTTTCCTTTGGTTCCTTCTTGGGCTCCTTGGGAGCTGCCACTGCTGGAAAATTATGACACCAATAAGCCCTCAAGTTTTAAGTATATGTAAAGATGAGTGTTAATATGTCGTGTTATGTGACACTTTAATTGAATATATATGTTCTTCACATAAAATGCCAATGTCAGCAACCACAAAATTGGCTGAATCATTAAATGAATTAAATATTGATGTGCTAAAAAATCCATACAATCACTATTTTTTACAAATTTATTGACAGTTGATACAAAAGAATAAAAGCATGTTCATACCTTTCTTTGCAGGTTCTGGTTTGGCTTTCACCTTAGGAACTGCAGGAGCCTCTGTTATTGGGGAATATTCAAAAATATAATTCATTAGCTCATCTTAGCTTCACATTAAACATGTAATGTAAGTAGCTAGTCTATGAAAACTGCAGTTTTTGTAGACTGTTTGAGACAATGACAGCTAGAAAAGATTAAAAGACGGTGAAATTCAATATTCAAACTAATTCAATTCAATTCAATTTAATTCACAATTCAATCTCAAATTAATAACTATCACAGTGTTCTTCCTTGAACATTTTTATTGTACTACTTTATGACCATTCCAAAAGTAAAGCACTGTGAAAAAAACATGCATCTAAGTTTTATGTGTTTTTTTTAAATGACAATTACAATTACATTATTTCTTAATGATTAGGCCTATGTCATTACTCAGAGACTGAGTGATGACAATCCACTTCTTGTATAATCCAGCTATTAAAAAAAAAAAAAAAAAGCAGTAAAACTAATTTGTCAGCCTATAGCAAAGCATGTAACTGTAACAACACATTTTGATTTTAGGCTGTTACCTTAACATGCCTTTGAAATCATATTACTGACAATATTCTGAAGATTACTATTTCTACAATACTATTTGCACACTCTCTCTTCATGTTGCAGACTGAAAATACAGTCTGAACATTACTGTTTTCATCAGCAGCCACATGTTAAAGCTACTAAAGCTCTACAGAAACACACTTGTGCTGCATACCTTTCTTCTTTACAGCAGCTTTAGGTTTTGCTTTGATAACAGGTGCTAGAGAAAACATTCATGGCCCTGTTGATTCTAATGTAAACTGTTAAGTCAGAAATCGTGAAATTAACTAATAAATGAAGGTACCAAAGAGAAACAAACCTTTTTTGGGAGTCACTGGCTCAGCCTTCTTGGCCTTCTCCTTAGGAACCTCAGCTTCTATAGGAAATAATAACAAAAACATCTGTCAAGCCAGGGGTCCTGCATCAGTTTTAGAGTAAGATTCAATTCTTTTTAAGACCTTTTGAGACAAAAAAGAAAAATGTTGAAACAATTTGTACACACTTTCACTTCATGTTGCAGACTGAAAATACAGTCTGAACATTACTGTTTTCATCAGCAGCCACATGTTAAAGCTACTAAAGCTCTACAGAAACACACTTGTGCTGCATACCTTTCTTCTTTACAGCAGCTTTAGGTTTTGCTTTGATAACAGGTGCTAGAAAAAAACATTCATAGCTCTATTGATTCTAATGTATACAGTTCAGTTAGAGACCACAAAGTAAATTACTGCTGCAAAACTACAATGTGATTGAAAATACATTGTGCAATAAATTACAACACAAAAGAAACACAAACCTTTTTTGGGAGACACTGGCTCGGCCCTCCTCTTTTTGAGAACCTCAGCTTTAAAAGCAAAAAATAAAAACAAAAATATCAGTCAAGCCAAGGGGCTTACATCATTTTTAAAATCAAATTCAGTGCTTTGTAAGATGTTTTTTTAGACCTCAATAAATATCATACCAGACCCCAAAAAATGTGAAACAATATCTACACACTTACGATACATGTTGCAGACTCATTACAAGGTTTACTATGAAAATAGAGACTTCTCCATATTCACTAAAGTTATTAGGCATGATCTGAAGTATATACAAAATGAAACACCTGATGGCAGGGCAGAGACTGTACATTATAAAAATGGGATATGTTTTGAGACATGTTGAATATGCAGTCATAAAGTACATGTATCCCACTATAAGTTTTGTGTGGAAAGAAGAAACTTCTCCATATGCACCAAGGGTATCATGGACTTTCCATGTCCAGATATGATCTCAAAGGTACCCTTGATGCGTTGGATGTTGACGTTCTGCGACACCATGTCAAGTTATGCCTGTTACATGCATTGTCTTCTTTCAAATTTTACGTTTTCATGGAGTCTCTTTCAAAATAAATGCACTACATTGGTAAAACACAGCAAATTGATGTTTTTTTTTTGCCTTCAACAACTAACCCACATGGTTGGATTAGGCAACAAAAACACGTGGTAGGATTTAGGAAAAAAGAACAGGGTTTGGCTTTACAATCTCACAGGACATGAACACTGCTCTCCTTGGTGGAAATTGGTGTTTGTTGGACCCATCCACCACCCCTCCCACCTGACCTACTTGGGCTGTCTTCCCCTTAACTTTCATTCATTTCCCGCCACATATCCCCCTGATGTCTCCGAGCACTATGAAACTATGACCACAACCGGCCGTTTGTCATGCTGACGCTAAAGGACGGCTTTTTCGTCAGTGTCTGACGCTGCAAGTCACTGCCCAAGTGCTGTATTTCAACGACTTTGGAGTAAGGCTATGTTGTTTTTGGGCATGTACCTCCACAGCACTCAGGTGAGGTCAGGTAGCAACTAGGTGCCAGATCATAAGCAGCAGGCATCCAAGAGATGCAGTGCTGAAGACAACGCAAATATAGCAATGCAAAACACCAAATGAGAGCGAATCTGATGTTGGCTTTTACCTTTAAGGAGTAAAAGCATATTTAGCAGTTAGCACCATGAATAATGAAGGCATATTGTAGTGGGGAGATGAAAAGGGTCTAATGAGATCTATGTTTTAAAGACAATATTATTAGAACAGTAGTTTTAAATTTTGGTCTACTCTTGATTCTTTATATTTTCGAGATTGCCTATTGTTTGTGATCTTACACACTGTATCTTAAAGTTAGCATATGGTAATAAGTGTGGCCTGTTATTTACCTGTTTTTGTGACATTCATGTGTTCCTTTTTCAGGTCAGGAACTATATGCTTTTTTGCTTTCAGTGCCTTTACTGCCTTCTTGGGCTCTTCAGCTGTAATGAACAGCAGAAAAACAAAGTTTGATTTCAATACAATTTTTGTGGGAAGTTATGTAAGCAGAAATGTAAACATGGGTTGCTTTAAGCCATTTGAACAAGTAGCCAATTATGTCTTTTTGTTCCATTGACTGGGTTTAAGCTGAGTTAGTGCAAAATTCATCAAATGCTAATTAAGAAAATAATGTCACTGTGACATGTTCTTTGTACGCGCTGTGTTATCTCACCTGCTTTTGTAACATTCAGATGTTCCCTCTTCAGGACAGGCGCAACCTTCTTCTTGACTACTCTCACCCTCCTTGCAGCCTTTTTGGGTGCAGCATCTTAAATAAAAAGGCAAAGCTGATCAGTTAACAAGCTAAACTAAGATGGTGAGCATAGTGAACATGCTAGCATTGTCATAGCATGGCTGCAGGCGCTTACTGTTGATAACTGACAAGGTAGGGATAGTCAGTGGATCCTTGTGTAAAAACATTGCAATGCTGGCCTACGCCTACCTGTCGTAGTATCCCTTTTCTTGACAGGCTCTTTGTCTTTTTGAGTCTTCTTGATTTCTTTCTCTTCTTTAGAGGGTTTTGTTGGTTCTTTCTTGGAGATCGTCTTTGGTTCTTTTTCTTCTTTGGGAATCACCTTGACCTCTTTCTTTTCTTTGGAAGGTTTCTCTGGTTCTTGCTTTTCTTTGGAGGGCTTCTTTGGTACTGCCCTTTCTTTGGAACGCCTCTCTTGCTTTCCCTCCTCTTTCACCACTTTAGAAGGCTTGACTGGTTGTTTCTTCTCTTTGGAGATCTTTTCTGGTTCTTCTTTTACAGGCTTTGTTACTTTCTCTTCTTTAAGAGGCTTCTTGACTTCTTTCTCCTCTTTAGGTGGTTTCTTGACTTCTTTCTCTTCTTTGAGAGGTTTTTTGACTTCTTTCTCCTCTTTAGGTGGTTTTTTGACTTCTTTCTCTTCTTTGAGAGGTTTCTTGACTTCTCTCCTCTCTTTCAGAAGCTTCTTGACTTCTCTCTCTTCTTTGAGAGGTTTCTTGATTTCTTTCTCTTCTTTGAGAGGCTTCTTGACTTCTTTCTCTTCTTTGAGAGGCTTCTTGACTTCTTTTTCTTCTTTGACAGGTTTCTTGACTTCTCTCTCTTCTTTGGTTGGTTTCTTGACTTCTTTCTGTTCTTTGAGAGGTTTCTTGACTTCTCTCTGTTCTTTGAGAGGTTTCTTGACTTCTTTCTCTTCTTTGAGAGGTTTCTTGACTTCTCTCCTTTCTTTCAGAGGTTTCTTGACTTCTTTCTCTTCTTTGAGAGGCTTCTTGACTTCCCTCTCTTCTTTTACAGGTTTCTTGACTTCTTTCTCTTCTTTGAGAGGTTTCTTGACTTCTCTCTCTTCTTTGAAAGGTTTCTTGACTTCCCTCTTTTCTTTAAGAGGTTTCTTGACTTCTTTCTCTTCCTTGAGAGGTTTCTTGACTTTCCTCACTTCTTTTACAGGTTTTTTGACTTCTTTCTCTTCTTTGAGAGGTTTCTTGACTTCCCTCTTTTCTTTAAGAGGTTTCTTAACTTCTCTCTCTTCTTTGGGTGGTTTCTTGACTTCTTTCTCTTCTTTGAGAGGTTTCTTGACTTCTTTCTCCTCTTTAATTGGTTTCTTGACTTCCCTCTTTTCTTTAAGAGGTTTCTTGACTTCTCTCTCCTCTTTGGGTGGTTTCTTGACTTCTTTCTCTTCTTTGAGAGGTTTCTTGACTTCCCTCTCTTTTTTGACAAGTTTCTTGACTTCTTTCTCTTTTGTGACAGGTTTCTTGATTTCCTTCTTTTCTTTGAGAGGTTTCTTGACTTTTTCCTCCTCTTTGAGTGTTATCTTGACTTCTTTCTCTTCTTTGGTTGGTTTCTTTGGCTCTTCCTTCTTTATAGGCTCTTCTTCTAAAAGCAACCATCAAAGTGTCAGTTTTCCCTGTACTTACCATGTAGATAATAAAATACATTTATGTGGCAAAGCACTTTCCATAGAAATAACTGAAGCTGGTCAAAGTACCCTGTGCACTTTGTGTACAAGTTGGAAGGTTACCAATACTGAAACATACACTGACTGACTACTTTATTAGGTACACCTTGCTAGTACCAGGTTGGACCCCCCTTTGCCTTCTGAACTGCCTTAACTCCTTATGGCATGGATTCAACAAGGTGCTGGAAACATTCCTCATAGATTTGGGTCCATATTGACATGATAGCATCATGCAGTTGCTGCAGATTTGTCGACTGCACATCCATGATGCGACTCTCCCATTTCATTGTATCCCAAAGGTGCTCTATTGGATTGAGATCTGGTGACTGTGGAGGCTGTTGAAGTACAGGGAACTCATTGTCATGTTCAAGAAACCAGTTTGAGGTGATCTGAGCTTTGTGACATGGTGCGTTATCCTGCTGGAAGTAGCCATCAGAAGATGGGTACACCGTGGTCATAAAGGGATGGACACGGTCAGCAACAATACTCAGGTAGGCTGTGGCATTTAAACGATGCTCAGTTGGTACTAAGGGGCTCAAAGTGTGCCAAGAAAATATCCCCCACACCATTACACCACCACCGCCAGCCTGAACCGTTGATACAAGGCAGGATGGATCCATGCTTTCATGTTGTTTACGCCAAATTCAGACCAAGTAACATTTTTCCAATCTTCTTTTGTCCAATTTTGGTGAGCCTGTGCGAATTGTAGCCACAGTTTTCTGTTCTTAGCTGACAAGTGTTCCCTGGCGTGGTCTTCTGCTGTTGTAGCCCATCTGCTTCAAGGTTCAATTTGTTGTTCATTCAGAGATGGTCTCCTGCATACATTGGTTGTGACAAGCAGTTATTCGAGTTGAGCTTGAGTTGCATTTCTATCATCTTGAACCAGTCTGGCCATTCTCCTCTGACCTCTGACATTAACAGGGCATTTTCACCTAGAGAACTGCCGCTCACTGGACATTTTCTCTTTTTTGGACCATCCTCTTTAAACCTTAGAGATGGTTGTGCGTGAAAATCCCAGTAGATCAGCAATTTCTGAAATACCCAGCCTGTCTGGCACCAATGACCATGCCATGTTCAAAGTCACTTAACTCACCTTTCTTTCCCATTCTGATGCTCGGTTTAAACTTCAGCAGGTCGTCTTGACCATGTCTACATGCCTAAATGGTTTGAGTTGCTGCCACGTGATTGGCTGATTAGCTATTTGTGTTAACAAGCAGTTGAACAGGTGTACCTAATAAAGAGGCAAGTGAATGTAATTTGTTTCGAGAAATATAGTCGTATACAGTACACCTGCTTTTCATGTTAACCACTGTAATTAGTATGTAATAATAGTGGGAAAAAGTCAAAAACTATATCAACATTTGGTTGTGAACTTTGGTACATACTCCACATAAAGTTTCAGTCTTGTTTTTACTTTTTCACATGTACTTTTAAACAATATTTTAGTGTAATTACCTTTGGGCTTTGGCGGTTTCTTCTCCAGGGGTTTGGCCTCCTCCTTTACTTTTTCTTCTTTTAGTTCTGTTAGCAACAGTAAATCATAAGCAGAACTATCAGCTGCTTGTGTGCGTAGAGTGCTTTATTGTTTTGACTAAATTATACCAAATCAATACATTTAATTACAACATTAAGAAATATAAATTGAATGTTGGAAGTGAGCAAAGTGAAGAGGGTGCATAACTTTAAGAATATTACCTTTAATAATGGCATCTTTAACTTCTTTTATTGCATGTCTTTCCTTTGCCTCTTTGAGAACTAAATTATATCATGCAGAAATACGTTAAAAAAAAAAAAAAAAAAGCAGATAACAGTGCAATTCTGACCAGTAATCAGAGTGTGATATTGTTATCATGACAAATAACCATGCTTGCATAAGCACTATAAGCACTACATTGCTAAAAACACTATGATGAAAAACACACCCCTAGCTAAATGGTGTTATATTGTTAAAACAATCTGTCCTGACCGGATTTTCATTCCAACAAAAAGTATCATCTGTCCAACGTCTTTCTGTCATCACATTGCTATGTCTACAATGAAGTGATCATTTGGTAATCATTTTTCATTGATACATAATTCACTCTGGAGGGAAGATCATGCAGTACATCAGAATGGTGATTCATGTCCTCATCCAGAAATCTATTCATGTTTTTCTTAGCCTGTTAGCTCCATCTAGCTGCCCTTTTCTCTATTGGCTCACTGGCAGTGACCGTTGGGTCTAAAGCAGGAACACTTAAGTACACAATTTGCACCTTGGAAAATAGATTTGTCTTTGCTGATTCATCAGAGGGAGCATGATTAAAGGAGCTGAAAATCAAAGGTGCTGTACTGTATTAGTCCCGAGATCTTCTTTCCGTGCAGCTATATCCGAAGTGAGCATGAGTTTCTGATCTATATAAAACCTGATTTAATCTTACTATTTCCATCTTTGCTTTTCAGTTAAAACTGTTTGTATCTCTTAAAGAAACACACCAGCATATGAGTAAATGTGCTCATCTTTCCTGTAGTCACATGAGAAGATCAATATCAGTTACATCCCTGTAAGACCAGTAAACAGATAGGTCGAGCACACATAGTTATTTTTCCTAGATTGAAAATATCTACAGAGATATATATGGTAAAGGTGACCTTGTTTTCCAAAAATAAGTGGGGTATATTATGATCCGAGAGCTATGTGAGCCCGAACACCTGCGACTGTTCAGACTGAACTCAAAGCTAAATTTAGAGGCTACAATGTAGTACAGTCAATGCAAAGACAGTCCTGGGCAACGTAAATTGAGGTCAAGACGTGTCCAGGTGAGTTCCTTAGCTCAACTGTGGCCTATTATTTTTGGCCTATATTTCTTTACAGTTTGGCAATTTGGCATCTTTAAAAGTATGTCGAATAAGCTGTTAGCAGTTCCTGTTTGCAATGTACCCATGGATATACTGACAACTATAACTGAATTACTTTTTTAGTGAAGAAAACTTGAAAGCATTAGCATTTACAGGGGGTCCTCAGAGTTAGTGGAGTGCTGCAGGGATGATGTTTTTCCGTAAGCTAACGCAGAAGTTAGCATCACACTGGTTCCCTCCCTAAAATACCTGTGGGATTTTTCCATTGGATTTTGGATTACTGCAGAAAATAAGCTCTGTGGCAAACAAACGTTTATGATACATGTTTCTCTCAGCAAGATAATCTTCACTGCTTTTTATGATTTTTGAATCCTACGCAATTGCCAGAAATAAAAAGCTAACCCTAAGCTATAAACGAACTACACTATGGTCGCATGACCTAACATCACCACCATAACAAGACTGTAAAGCCATGTTAGTAGCTACAAAGTTCACAAGTGGAGTATTTACTGACGTATTTTATATCTTAGAACAAGCTGTAAAAGTCTGCAGACCTTATTTCAGGCATCAAACCAAAAACCCATTTAAAAACCCACTGACTTCAAGACAAGGGCATTGGAGCTTACAAAAATGCTAACTTGTTTACAGGTTTTAGGACTTATATCTGGGGCACTCTGCAAGGGGGGCACCAAATTACTGTTTGATAATTGAAGTTCTTTTTCTTTTCCAACAATTAAAAAATGTCTGAAAATACACAATAAATATATCAACCTATTCATTAAAACATTTAAAACAAACATTTACTTTACAGTAACGTTACACAACATGATAGGCTAACGGCTGAATCCATTCCTTGCGCATTCATGCAAGCTAGCTAACGCTAAATCACTGTGCGGCAAGGTGAACCAGTTAGCTAAAATTAGCTACTATTGAAACATATTGGTCACTTAGCTGTATTATTTTTCCAAGTGTATGGACATTCTTATGAGCTAAAATGAATTGTTTTGTAACTTTTCAAGCAAGTGACTCTGACTTACCAAAAGCAAAAACGTAGAGAGTGAAGCTAACGCACCTAGCCATGCGACACCTGCTGCTAACTCAGCAGCTGCAGGCAAGCTCAAGCGAGAGAAAACCCAAAAATATTCAGAGGATTAACTCAGGTTTATACTACAATGTACTCTGTCCCTCTTTAAGCTATGGGGTCCTTGGCTTGTTGAATACTCCGTTGAATACCCTTGTTATAAGGCATGTTCTGCATGTGACTCTTTGTTGCTGCAGTTTAGCTAGTTCGTTAGCTAGAATTCATCCTGTTTGTCTTCTCTGATTCTGGGTAAAACAACAAAACATAGTATATCCTAAAATGTTGGAATATTTCTCTAATCTATAAACCTTGATGATTAACAACACACAAAACAAATGAACACACAACATAAAGCACTGAAATGAAAATATGAAATATGTTACATCAGTCATTGAACAGGTATCTGTCAGGCTCTATTAAGTTTAGTCACGTCTCAACCGACAGGTCAAAGAGCATTCAACATGTCCGTGAAAATATGTTAAGAAAATGTAAACGTGACACATTACATTTATCATTAACACATTCACCATTCAGAAACATGTTCATTACCCGATAATGAAAAACAGGATGAAAACTATGTGATGATGATGATGATGATGGTGGGAGTGTTGTACCTTTCTCGTGCTCGCCAAGGTGTTCTCTGTGAGCTCTGGATCCGACTCTCCTGAGCTTCTCAAAGGGAATACGAAACTTCCGCTTTCGTTTGTGTTCAGTTTTCCCGCTTTGACTGTTGTTGTTGTTTTCATCATGATCAACGATGATGTCGGAGTATTCGTCATCTTCGGGAATACTTGTTTCTTCGTCTTCCTCATCGTCAGGTTCAGGCACTACACTGGCATTATCAGGTTTTTCAGCTGACAGAATTTTTACATCAAGTTGTTGGACAGGTGGCTCTTCATCTTCATTGTCATCGTCATCATCCACCTCTGTCGTCTCAACTTTGTCCCGTTTTTCTCCTTCCTCCTCCTCTTCTGGAGTCTCATCATCGTCCAGATCTAAAGTTTGATCGTCCTGGTCAGTTTTAACAAACTGATCTTTGACGTCAGTGTCAGTTATTCCAATGTTTTCTTCATCAACATGAAGATCTTCATCTTCAGTCTCCTCCTCCTCAGCCTCTTCTTCTGTTTTTGTCTCCTCCTCTTTATCTTCTACCAGAACTTGTTCAGTTTTTGGCTCCTCCTCTTCCTCCTCCTTAGCTCCCACCAAATCTTCTTCAGTTTGGATCTCCTCTTCCTCTTCCACCACAAGTTCTGATTTTGTCTCCTCCTCCTCCTCTTCTACTGCTTCTTCTTCAGTTTTTGTCTCCTCCTCCTCCTCCTCATCTGCTACTGTGTCCCCTTCAGTTTTTGTCTCCTCCTCCTCCTCATCTTCTACTGTGTCCCCTTCAGTTTTTGTCTCCTCCTCCTCCTCATCTGCTACTGCGTCCCCTTCAGTTTTGGTCTCCTCCTCCTCCTCCTCCTCCTCCTCCTCCTCATCCTCATCAGCATCTTCTACTGTGTCCCCTTCAGTTTTTGTCTCCTCCTCTTCCTCCCCATCTTCCACCAACGCTTCTTCAGCTTTGGTCTCCTCCTCCTCTACCAAATCTTCCATTGTGGCCTCCCCTTCCTCCTCCTTCTCTTTTACAGCATCTTCTTCTGTTGTTGTTTCCTCCTCGTCCCTTTCAACCAAAACTTCTTCAGCTTTGGTCTCCTCTTCTTCAGTATCTGGTTTAATATCTCCCTCTTCCTGTTCTTCTTCGTCATCCTTTTGTTTTAATTCCTCCTCCTCTTCTGTACCAAGGCTTTCCTTATCTTCTTTTACCTCCTCCTCCTGCTGTGCTGTACCCTCCTCTGTTTTAATTTCCTCTTCCTCAGTATCAGTCTCCTTTTCTTCATCTTCCAGTGATGGCTCACGTTCAGCCTCCTCGGCGTCAACATGTTTCACTAGTGATGTGATAGTGACAAATTTAGTGCCTGTTACTGATCCTGTATCTGACTAATTAATGTGACTATTAAAGAAAAACCGAAGGAATACCATCATCTTCCTCTGCCTCGGTCACATCTTCTTCACTGGTGGCTTCAGTGGGAACTTCGGCCTCCTCCTCAGTCTTTAACTGTGCTGCAGCAGCAGCAGCTTCATCTCTGGCAGCTTGCATGATCTCTGCAACTGTATCATCAACCCATGTGACCTTTCTTATCTGACCTTCTCATCTTTTACACGGACACGCAGCCCCAAACTTATTTTCAGGTGCGGAAGAATTTGATGGGGTGAAATGGGAACAATGACCACTCAT
The DNA here is from genome assembly GCF_006386435.1 of Epinephelus moara. Taxonomy (NCBI): domain Eukaryota; kingdom Metazoa; phylum Chordata; class Actinopteri; order Perciformes; family Serranidae; genus Epinephelus; species Epinephelus moara. The sequence goes on from NC_065519.1 coordinate 14,419,095, forward strand.
AATATTATATACTGGAGTACACACCACGTGCTGCAGTTCATGACCCTCCTCATTTGCTTAAAGAGCTGTATACAACATTCAGAGTCTGGGACAGAGTTTTCTGCACACAATTATCAACATGAGGTGGCTGAGCCAGTGCTAACTCAAAAAGTGCTAACAATAGTAACAGTGCTGACAGAGCTAACATTAACCTGGGGGGAAACTAGAGAGCTGGCGCTATGCTTCCATCATATGAGCACAGTGCAGAACAGCAGCGACATTACACAGAGAAGCTCAGAGTAGAGCACACACAGTGGCAGTGTGATTTCATGACACCATTACTCGACTATACTACACTACCAGAACAAATAGTTGTTTGCAACTATAAAAATGTTCTGAATGTTGTACACAGCTCCTTTAAAATGAGCTTACCGCAAACAAATCTTAGGAAATGACCAAAACCAAAAATGCAGGAGTTTATCTGTCAATACTTTATGACATCCCTACTGAAGATGTAAATCTAAAAACAAAAAATTTACAAAACAAAGAAAAAGTGTCATATATGTACAGTTTCATTTTTAAAAAAAGGTTGGTAGGTGTAAAAAAAATAGCTGGGCACTGTGCTTTAGTCCAACAGTGGTAAATACTGGGTTTATTGCAGGCTATTTTCAGCCGCGTAATAATACACATTTCTTGCTCTAGTAACTATTTACAGCAGCAGAACAGTGTATAGGGGACACTTTATTAAATAAACAAAAGCGTTAAAATGTGCATCATAGTGAAAGAAACCGTCACCCAGTGAAATAATGTGGCTCACTGTGGTGTTTTAAAAGATTTGGCCAGGGGCGAAAATCCCATTTCATAGTTGGGGGGGACAATAAACAGTAAAATTTTGGAGAATAATTCCAGGGGGGGACAAGGAAAAAAAGTTGTAGCCTGTCTTTTATACAACATCTTTTACCGCAATTTGACGCTTTAATCTTTTCTCTATCTCTCCAACAGGCAGGCATAGGACCTTTATTAGCACTGGCTGCACCTGCACATGTCCAGATTTAAAACAAAATGATTGAAATCAAATTAACATGTAGATTTAAAACAAAATGATTGAAATCAAATTAACATGTACACAATGACAACAGTCAGGTGCGCCGTGTTGTCCAAGGTGCTGAGTGTGTCTGGAGCAGAGCAGGTCTCTGTCTCCCCGTGCGCAGTAGTGTGAATATTTATGCTATTAAGTAAACGGAGAAAACATGTCTCTTATTGTTTAATAGCAGCAAAACAATAAGGCTTCATTCATCAAAGACCGAAACTCGATCTCTCTCCTTCTCTTCCTCTTTTTCATCTGGCTCAGGTGTGTGTAATGGATCTGTCATCTCTGGCTGGCTGCAGGAGCAAACTGTTTTGTTTGTTTTTTTCGTTGTTTTACCGGCAGTGAGATAAACATTTCCTGCAATTAAACTGGTAAACTGGTTTATAAACAGTGTGCTGTGAGATCTGCCGCTGCGCACCTCAAAACCGTGCGTAATA
>NC_065519.1:14420642-14506340 GCF_006386435.1 Epinephelus moara
GGCTTTTGAACAATGCAGGAGAAATGTTGCAGACAGTTTATATTATCAGCCTGGGCCTGGGGCTTGTTGTAACAGTAAATGGGATGTGTTGTAACTTGTATAAGTTAAACTGTATCTACGAGTGTACATCTTACCCCGCTTACACGCTGCAACTGCTGCCAAGTACTAACGGCTGCTAGCCCCGCCCGTTGGAAAGAGTGTGGGATATACCACTGCTAGGAATGGGAGGGGGGGGGCTAAATCTTTTAAGATTTAAATAGCACATTATTGCGCGATTATAATGAGCACTGCTTACACTGTGCTTTTAATAAATACTACTGCATTGTTCAAAAATTATTAATTGTGTCTCAAATTATTCTAGGGGGGTACAGCTTTACTGAAGGGGGAGTCATGTCCCCCCTGTCCCCCTCGGGATTTCCGCCCCTGGATTTGGCACAACAGTGGAGGTCTATGGTAGTGATGGGTATGAATACAAGATTACTAGATTAGACTAGACTACATTACTGTCACACCTACCTGATTGAGTTTTCTAAAATTATGTAAATAGGCTACTATATACTGAACATCAGATATTCTTTTTGAATGGAAAGAGGGTCACATTGTGGGTTGTTTGTAGCTTTAATGTTTCTAGGCTAGCAAACAATTTAAGTGTGAATACTCGATGTGGGACAGGCAAATAAAATAGGCCTATATAAGGCTTTGGCTACACAGACAAAACTTCCTGGCTGGATGAATTCATTTTTGGTTTTAGTCTTTTCATGTGATTTGTTGACAAAAAGAGAAATATGGAATATTCCCCAACTTAAGGCCTTCACAAACTAGTTATCTTTTTATTTTCCCTGCTATTAATTTGCATGTCGAAATATTTTTTCAACTTTTGTTTTTGAAAAATATTAAGCAGTTACTTCTATTGGGAAAAGGTCAATTTTTCTCAGTGTTCGCCCCGCAAATACAGGAATCAACAAATCTGTTACCACAAATTCACATCGCTGCCAGAATATATCATTTTGATGCACAATATTTACAGGCAAGTATTTAATATTTGTGTGGTGTTTTTTTGTCACGCCCTCAGTGTGTGAAGGCCTTTACTCTCTTTCCTCCCATCACCATTCCCCAAAATTTTACCACTCAAAATGACTACATTCATTAATATTCCAAAGGCTAACTTCTGAAACATGTGGTGTGCACTTGAATGACTCCATGCAAAGATAAAATGTAATATTCCACACAGTAACACGTCATTCAGTCCAAACAATCCAGAGACATACAAACACAGATACAGTATATCACAGATGTTTAAATGGATGAAATACAGGTGGCAGTTGGTCAGTCAGAGGAATGCAACTCCAAAGGACACATATTAAAGACAAATTTTCATGCTCAGTATGACATAGAAATATAGATATATATATTTTTAAAAACATATAGAACAAAACAAATACTGGAACATGAATGGAAAAACACATGAATGCAGAGTTCCATGAAATGTAACATCCCACAAACGGGCAGTGTGACAAACAGAGGGAGATATGCACTTCATCCTTACATAGACATTTATTACAATGGAAGTACACAGTGGTTATGCGGCATATTTGTTAAAGTGCAAATGGAGTTTGTTTAAACAAGACTGACATACAGTTTCATTGTACTTCAGGCTAAGTGTACTATACACTCAACAGAGCACACCAGGTCATACAAAGAAGAATGAAAAACAAAAATCAATGCAAGCATGCATGAAAGGCGACTAGCTGCTGGCAGCACACACTGCACATGTCTATAAATAAACATTACAGTGCAGTTCTGCTGTAAATGGTGGTGTTTTCTTACCTTTTTCAAACGGTGGCAGAAATTCACCTACATTTCAAAGAAAGAGTGGTGATGAGAGAGAATTAGCTTCATTTTTGACTCATGATTTAAGTGTTACAGCAAAGAAAAGGGAGTAAAAATAGTATCATTACTCACCTTTCCTTTGTACCAGAGGTATATCAGCTGGGGGAGCTACAGTTTCATCCAAACAAAGAGAATCAGAATCAGTCAGAATCAGATGTGTTTTGCAGGTAAGATGCTTTTAGGTAAATTAAAACTACTAAAAAGTGAAACCTTTTTCAGTTACAACATTTACAACTGGAGGAGCAACAGGTTCACCTGAAACAAGAAAGAAAAAATGATGATATATGCATCAAAGTACGCATTTATGAATCTTTTAGTAAAGTTTATGTTATTATAACTGATGCAAACCAGCATACCTTGTTCACCAACAAGCATACTGGACATGTAGGCCACGAACAGATCTTTCTTGTCTGTGAACTCCAACACAGCGTCTTCCACAACTTTCATGGGGTCAATGGACACTTCAGGTAAGATCCCTAAATATTACAACACCACAGAGTCAGTGAAAGCTGGTGTTAATAATACAAAGAAAGTAGTTACAGTAAATGTAAACACAATAATATTCCAGTATAACATTTATATGTCGTCATATGTAAGAACAGACCTTGGTCACCAGTCAGCGTTGTGGAGACGTAGCTCACGAGCATGTTAATCTGCTCTGTGGCGGTTTCTGCTGTTCTCTTCAGAGCTGACATGGGGCTGAATCCCACAGCGTTCTGGATATCTGATCAGCAGACAGGTCAAAGTGAAAACTGCTGTTAGCAGGCTACAGTAGAGCATACATAGTAGTGGTAGATCAACATTACAGAGGATTATTAGGTCCAGGCATAGAGACAAAAATTGAAACCACAGAGATTTAAAAAAAGAAATCGCATCACAAGAAGCCAAATGGCAAGAGTAAAATCATCTCCTCTGGTCATCAAATTGTGACTTGTGACAAAATATATCCTCTATTTATTGCACGCAGGTGTAACCATCTTGCATCGTCCATTACCAGCTAGTTAAGTTTGCACGAGTGCGGCCAACTCCTCCAAGATTGTGTAGTTTCTCCTTCTGGACAGACGTAGTTTTCGGCACAATCTCTCAAAAGTTATGATAGCGTGCTAATTAGCACACTGTTTATGGGCTAATTGTTACTATCACCAATTCATCTACACTAGATATTTTGTGGAGGCAGCCATATGCACTGACGCTAATAGTCTGATTTACTCTCAAACGTTCGACTGTAACAATATAACTTTATTCTCGAAATGCAAGAAAAAAAATCTTTCTTCTCTGACTTATTATTTCTTATGCCTGGCACTAAGACTAAAGTTTGACTTCATTCTTAAACATTTCAACTTAATCGTAGATATTTTCAGCTTTATTTTAGACATTTTTACTTTGTCCTCAACATTTTCACTTTATTCTCGACATTTCAACTTCATTCTTGTAATACAAAATTTTGAAAAATCTCTTTTTTTCCTTATGCTTGGCCCCAATACTCCTCAGTACATACATAGATTAGATAAAGGTTAGAATACTGTACCTTTTACTGTGTCCAGTATTACATCAAAGATAGTACAGAAAACATTCTGGATGTATCCTGCTATCCCACTCACAAAGTCGTTAATAGCACTGATGGCATTTCTGCCAGCAACCACAGGGTCAATGAAGCTAATGTCAGTGGTTCCTGAGAAGAGCAAACATTCAAGCCAACAAATTATTATTATTATTGTTGTTATTATTATTATTATTATTACGTTATATGGACATTTTAAAAGACACCTTTAGACAACTAGGACAACATATTGGCCAGTAGTGAATAATTGTCAATACAAAAAGTCCTGTTATAAACTCACAACAAACACAAGCTAAGAGTTATGGGGAATAATGTTGATTTAGTCATAAACTTAGGCAACAAATAAGGATTCAACAATACAGGCGTGGAATACAAAGGTTAAAATATGACACAGGTACCTTTGGTTATTTCCAGTATACTGTCTATGGTGCCACAGAGCACGTCCCGGATGGAGCCCACTATTCCATTGACATACTCATTAGTGGTACTGAAGGCACTTCTGCCAACTACCACAGGGTCCATGTAGCTGATATCCACAGCTCCTGAGGAGGACAAATAGAAATCAAATAAGGATGCATGTATAAAAACAATACTGTATGCTGTGTTTTAATTTGTTAAGAGGTACAGATTAGAAAGATATAACAAGTAGAGTAAATACCTTTCACTACATCCAGAAATGTGTCCAAAATGGCACAAAGCACACCCTGGATGTAGCGCCCCACTCCACACATGTACTCATTTGTAACACTGAAGACATTTCTGCCTATGACCACAGGGTCTATGTAGCTAAGGTCAACTTTTCCTGAGAAAAACAAGGACATTTATGGGGGAAAATCATTTTATTAACATTAACATTAACATTAACATTAACACAAGTATTACTGAAGTACAGTGTTACTTGCATTAGTCTTTTTCTTCTCAGGTTAGTAAGGCAATTATCACATTATTTGCTTGTTAGTAAAAAAGGGGGAGGCAGACAAATTCCTTAATAAGAAATAAGCAATAAAATATGAGATACATACCTTTATTTATACCCGATATAGTGCCCAATACAGTGTCCACTATAGCACACAGTCTGTCCCTGAAGGTGCCCACAACTCCACCCATGAAGTCATTCGTTGAATGGAAAGCTTGTCTCCCAATGACCACAGGGTCCACATAGCTGAGGTAGAAGTTCCCTGTGGGTTTGGGAGTAGATTATTAGAGTCATGGTTGCATCACATGTATGCTAAAATTTTTGTGTGTGTTTTCATACCTTCCTCATCTGAAAAATATCGAACAACTCCATCTTTTGCTTCCGATATTTCCTCTGCTGCGTAGGTGGCGACGGACATGGGGTCACTTAAATCAGGTGCACATTCTAAGGGGGGCAGAAATATGAGAGTCATATATTACAATACTTACTTCAACACTTTTAAAAAAGTGACATGCATTCGGTCTCTCGTACATACCTTGAAACTTATTGAGCAGACTGGATACTTCATCAACAGCGTCGTTTACAGCTTGCACGGGGTCGGTAACAATTTGCTGAATGTCTTGAGAATAATAACAGATAATATGATGATAAGAATGTCTGATTAATTGAAATTCCAATAAAGAGACATTTTTAAAACATTTTATGGTATTTGTGACTAACCGGGGACGGCCTTGTACTCCACAAAGTCAAACATCACCACTCCCACCACCAGCCAGGACAGGAGAGCAGCCAGGGCAATCAGCAGCTCTGCAGACACTTTGAGCTTCCTGAGGAACCCCAGACCTGCGGACTTGAGCGAGCTCGGCTGTGCTGCAGCTGCTGCATTGGACCCACCGGCTGCGGAGGAGGCTCCTTACGTGAACAAATAAAAGACAGTAAATTCACTCTGAGAACAGTCCTGTGGTGATTCAACCTTTGGCGCTTAGTTTGACCGTTGCCTCTGCTACACTGGAACAAGTGTTATTTTTGAGTTTCTAATGTATTCTTACATATTTAATTTGTTCTTTTACAGTCAGACTCAATTCACATAGTATATAACATTGCACAGTGGCACGCAGGTTAAATATGATCACAATTTCAAAGAGGCTACGTTCGTAAGTGCTATGGGAAAGCGCTGTGTACAGGTATTTTTTGCTCTTTTTCAGTGTTCCTTGCTTGCCCTACACCTTTAATGTGATGCCAGGGATCAGCACGCCCAGGACCCCTGCCTGCCACCCAGCACACAATGCACCGGACCCAGATTCCTGTCCCTGTGGGTGGTGGGCCCACAGGGCAATGGCTCCATACTATTTATTCGGGCTGAGCCCAATGGAGCCCCATGACCCAAGGCACGGCCTGCATCCCTGACTAGGATGCCAAGGTGCCTCCTGTTGGAGGTGTTCTGGACACGTCCAACTCGTACACCCAGAACACACTGGAGGGATAACATATCTCATCTGGCCTGGGAACGCCTTGGGATCCCCCAGGAGGAGCTGGAAAGCATTGCTGGGTAGAGGGATGTCTGGGGTGCTTTGCTTGGCCTGCTGCCCCCATGATCCGGTCCGGATAAATTGGTGAAAATGGATGGACGGACCTTCAATGCATGGATGGATGTGCAAGGGCCTTTTTAAAAATACTAGAACCTGACAAATAAATCGACATGACCAATATATCCAGATTGCAATATTTCAGCATGTGCATGTATGACTTCACTGAAGTGTGTCAGAAGGCTGACTCATTATTTTTGTTTTTTAATCGTAAAATGTCGCATTACATATCTTGGTCACAATTCTTTAATTATTACATTAAACAGACCCTTCAAAAATGTTTGTTTATGTTATGTGTATCTGTACAAACAAAATAATATTGGCTAATTGTTTTTAATTGATTTATTATACTTTTAAAAGTTGATATAAGTATTGACAGGGTCTTTAAAGTGGAGGATCTTGTGTGTTTTGTTCACTTAAATAAGCAAATAAGATCGTTAAAGTTCTAAAAAACATCCCTAGTTATTACACGTGGAGAGTTTAAGACTCAATAACTCATCTAAACTGCTTCATCAGGACTGTTTGGATGTGTTTCGATCACACGGACCGGATTGACAGTGGTCTTGAATCATACGCAAACTCTAAATGGAGCACAACCAACTTCAGTTCAGTAAGAAATGCAAGGACAAAAACACAAACACAGAAATCTCTTAGGTAAAAAACTATACAAAACTTCTCAAACTTCTCACACTTGCACAGAGTAGAAAGTCAGTTAAGAAATTAGGGTTTTAGGACCTTTGAGTGACGACGTGGTTTAGCAACTGATTAATAACGATTAACCACAGTGAATATTACTTTGTCAAGATATTACCTTGTAAAAAACAAACTAAGAATATTCACTAGCTCTAAATCTATAGTTCTCCCATCTATTCAGAGCTAGCAACAACGCATAACATTGACACGGTAACATGGTTTAGTCAAATCCCTGAGTTTCCTGTAGCATGTTTGGGACGATAGTGCCCTTCCATAGCCACCTTTCCAGTCTCGTCACACTCATCCTCAACACACTGCAGCTAAGCCCCGACAGGTGAAAGATATTTCCTTTGTGCTCAAAAGGATTAAACTTTACATCACGGAGAGTGTGTCTGTATTTCCATTTATCAAATGACAACCTGTCCACCGCATGTGAACTATTGAGACTATATTTTGTCAGATTAAAGACCAGAAAAGACTGTAATCATGTCTCATTCTCATTTCATCAGATCCAAACATATACGCACATGATTCCCATCTGTTTAGTCCAGTGGAAAATTCATGTGATGGCATTTAGTGACATCCTCACCATCGTCAACACACGTACTTTCCAACATGGACCTGGTGCCAAGGTGTTAGAGACACCTTCCAACTGTGAATGAACTCTTAGCATGCCTGACTCATGATTCACTTCCTCATATACAAATGCTGAGATATGAAAAAACTCAAAACAGTCCCTTCAGAATTATTCAGGACGGTCAGATGGTGTCAGTATTTTACCACAAATGTGCGCTGAGTTTAAATGACACCACTTGTTATTGCTCAGTACATTCAAGTCCTGAAGCTTCATCAAACAAAACATTTGGTTGGAAAACTTGTTTGCTCAAAAACTAATGAGAAGTTCAGGCTTATTTTTAAATAGAAAAAGTTGCAAAGCAGAGGTCAGCCCCAGCAGCAGTCACGTCTGTCATAGGAGAGCAATGCTAATACTCTGGCTACATGATATCCTGTATTTATAGCAACCTACTTTCAACACATTTTCCTTAGAGGACGCACCCTATGAAAACACCATCATTAAGTTATTACAAAGCTATATGACTTAGGCTCTCTGTTGTGTAGCAGACAGTATATGTTGTTTATTTCAGTGTTGATGCAGGTGTAACAGTCCTACCTTCAGCCATGGTGATATGCAGACAATTTCAGTTATAGTCCTTTGAGTTGGGGGCAAAGCCTCCTCATGCAGAAGTGAATGGACAATCACAGCTTCAGTAGGAATCCAATCAGCATCCACTTATCTGTAAAAAGTGTCCTAGTCAATTGAATTATTCCATTTCCACTCTTGTTGTCTGATTTGTATAATCCTCAGGTTGGTCTTCTTGAAGATTTAACAAAAATGAAGAAAGATTTTCAGGTGTTGCAGAATTTGGAGCTGCCAATGCGGCAGCATTGCAGAGGGGGGTCTGGGGACGGTGGGGCAAAGGAAAGCTAGGCAGGGGAAGGAAAGAGCCAGGCTAAGCAGAGAGCCTGGGTAGGGTGAGGGGGGAACAGACAGAATATCCCACCCAGTGTTATTGGTGCCTCACATGGGTATAGGTCAGGGTACAGCACAGGGAGGCTTCAAGGTAACTTTATCCACCAGAAGGTCCGGGTTATTCTTAGCTGGAGCCCTGCACACCAGCCGCTCTGGCAGGCCTTTTTTGGCGGTTGAAGGGGGTGTGTGTGAGATCAGTTGGCTGAATTGGGAGACCCTACTGGCAGGCCAGTTTAATCTGCCCACTAAACTGGAACAAATCAGGTGCTGAGGACGAGGAATGGACAACAACACAGGTGAAACTGAGCTTATTAAGTGTCACTAAACAACAGCAGCAAAAGTTATGTTCACAACACTCATGGCCTGGTATTCATGTGGGTGACTTCATATTTTTTATTAAGTTTTTCATTGCTCATCACTTTATTTTTGTGTTGTCACATTTGGTTATATGCAGCAGTTTCCAAAATTACAAACTACCTCACCAATGAACCAAAAAGAAAGGTCTAGCATTAGCATTTATCCTGTGATCCTTTTAGCAACCTGCAACAGCTGAATTCCTATATTAGTCCTGTGAATATACATTCCTGAGACTGTTTACAAGGTAAATAAGTAAAAAAATATTGATATAAGTAGAAAGAAATGATCACATTTTCTCTTTAAAACTTCAAAAAACAAGACTACAGCTATGCTAGCTGCTCTGTGAGGTTGTGTTGTCACAGTGGTACTCTGAGCTAAATGCTACCATTAGCATGCTAACATGCTCGCAGTGACAATCTTAACTTGCTAATGCTAAGCAGCTACAATGTTAACCATCTTCAGCCCTGTCTCCTAGAAATCAAAATTTATATATAACTAATTTGGAACAGCATTTTGAGGGAAACATTATGTTGAGCAAACTAGCTTGCTATTGACATTATGAGGAAATGTTGCAAATTAACATCCCTGGCAAGTCACTGCTTAGCCTCCCAAGAGGATAAGCAGATAAATGTACCTTTTGATGTTTGAAAGTTACAAATTAAAAGTTGAAGATGAAAATCTGGAGTTGTCTTTTTTTACTCTTTTTGTGCATGCTTGTTAGTTCACGCAAATGGTTTATTTTTGGCAAAATTTTAAGTGAGACATAGAATAAAGTGAATTTGATAAAATATCACTATTTTAAACTCAGATCTGGTTATGGGTTTTTACTGCCAGAGATGTTCGTCCCACATAATATGTTCGAGGACCGTCGGACATTTGAAAATCTAGTGGTAAGTTCTGTTTTTACAGTTTCTGGCTTTGATAAATGATGTAATTATGGTGATTTTTTTAAAGAAGACATTACTTCCAAACTGGTTTGAAAGTAATGTTTTCTTAGCTTAATAGCACCAAACACAAAGTACAGGTGAATCTGATGGTTATGCAGAAACCAAAGTGACTGTAGGACAAAAGAAAAACAACCTTATGATGGGGCTAAGTGGAGAGTTAAGGCAACTCAGAAGTTATTACGATTTATCCTGAGGGTGTTTAAATAGGCCCTATTTTACCAAATTTTCAAGCCTGTTCTCATTCCGAACTCATCAAATACTGCGCTTTGTCAGTGATTTCAGCATCAGATACTGACCTGAAAAGGCACCTCTCATGGCCCCTGGTGGCTTTTCATAAAGCCAGGAAAGGTGCGTCAGTTTATAGTGCCATCAGCTTGAAACACTGCCAGTATAAGGGGCATTCTACCGAATGTGTGCAAAGTTAGGCTGGAAATATTTTGAAATTTTGTATGTTTTACTTCTAAAACTTTGTCACTGTATATATTGTACCATATGTAAAGGTCACATATCTAGTAAAATGACTGTAAATTTTTATATTGTATTTTCAGACTGTATTGGAATGTTTTTCTTCTCCCAAAATTTGTCACTACCGAAACATATAGTATTATATTATACAAAAAATATATATCAACCTGTTATGCTTGTTCCTTCCCTTGTCTAAAGATTTAATTTTTTACAAATTTTGACTGAAGATTTTCACAATTAAATCTATAAAAATTTATATTTTAACAAATTTCGAAGTTCAAATTATAGAATTCTTCAAAATCTAAATGCAATCTTTCTTTGTAAACAAGTATACGTAATATAGGGGCTGGAAAGTCCCTGTGGGGTAGGTGGGAGGGGCGGTGCATGACGCTGGTTGCCTCCCATGTCAATGTTGAGCCAAACCATTATGTCTTTTCTAAACCAAACCACTTGCTTTTGTTACCCAAGGAAATACATGTAAAAATAATTAGGTGTTTTACCTATGTAAGTTTATTTTGTATGAACCTGATGAGCAGAAACTGTAAATATCCCATGAAAACCCAAATGTATTTAGAAAGACACAATGCATGTAACAAGCATGAATTGATATAGTGTCCCAGATTGTCAACAGATGCAGGAGGACACCTCGCGTGTCATATGTAGACGTTAAAGTCCACTGACAAAGTGGCAATATTTGAAGAGTTGGGATGAGAACACATTGGACAATCTAGGCAATAGCTATCGAGAAATGTCAGTTAAGGCCACAAATGTCAACCCTTCTGGTGGCGCTAGAGAAAAAGTCAGGGGAACGCCAAAGTTGTTGGGATTCATCCTCTGAGGAGCATGAATTTCTGGTCAGAATTTCACAGGAATTAATTCTATAGTTGTTTATATATCACAGTCAGAACAAAAGTGGTGGATGTGTTGTGTTACAGACAAAAATACTTTATTAAAACATCTTGAAAAACATTTGTACATTTTATTTAGCATGAGCTTATATTCAGATTTTTAATTTCACACGTTGCACAATACTCCAAATAAAATCTGCTGGAAACAAAACATCAGAGACATACATACACGCAGTTGTGTCTTCACCACAGACTGTATAAAAGAAGTGGACATAACCAACGTGATGTCAGTCATAAGCTTTTGGGCTACTGTTTCAAAGCATCGAGGTTGGCAGGAGCAAGAAGTGACCACATTTGGACGAGAGAGTTGAGCTGAGGAGGATTCATGTTGCTACAGCTCTATTCTGATTGACTGGTCTCCATGGTAGCAACTTGACAATCACAAGGAACCATAATTTACAAATTGAACTTCATGCTGTATTGGAGTAGACTTGAACTTATTGATCTAGATCATAAACTCATTAGGAAAATGTTTACAGAGATTATAAATCAAGCCAGAAGTCGGGTCATTTTCTCACGGACTTGTATATTATCAGACTTCTTCTTGCAACCAGTGCAGTCGCCTCCTGCTGGCCATTATAAAGAACCCAGGTTTAAGGCACTTCCACATTGGTCTCACTTTTTAGAGTCGGAGACAACATCCGCTTCTTTAATAGAGTCTGAGGTCTTTTTACAGTGTAGTGGCAGCACTGGGGGTCACAGGCGTGATGATGAGGGTGAGCTCCAGAGGCACAGGAGGAGGAACGTATCTCTCCTCTCTGAGCAGCCGCAGTAACAAATCCTCAGTGTCCTGTGGCCAGCGGTAAATACGTGTGTTCTGAAGCCAACATGGGACGTGCTTCTGTAAAGAGTATGCATATACATGTTTTAAAAGAGAGAAAGGGTGGAAAAATGTGTAACTTAAAAACCTGAGGTTATTAAACAAAAATCCTTTCAGACCTGGGATGCGTTGAGGAAGAGAAGCGGTATAAATCTGAAATTCAAGCTGCCTTGCTGGATGAATTCACTCTGCATCTGGCAAAATAAGACGTTTAACATTTAAGCATTTTACCTGTATGCAATTCAATTCAAATCATATCTCTTTTAAACAAATATGTTCTTACAATGGAGTGAATGTATTTAGTATGTAGACCATGGCTGTCCACTACAGATCCTTCAATGTCTGCCTTGTACTTTGGACTGATGGCGATGATAGTCAGGGTTGATGGCTGTCAAAAAAACAGAAAACATTTTAGACACATTTACTGCCTGAAAAGTCAAATTTAACACACAAAACAACACAAAACATCCAATATAAAAGTACAAAGTCATGTTTAGTCTAATTTTGTCTTTTAAGTCATCACTGATTATCTGTTAATACCGCTTTTAAACATTTCATGTGACAGTGTAAGCAATGCAATTAAAATCTGATAAAAACAGGTTGATTAAACTTACATCTTTCAGGTAACTGTCCTTCCACTTGTTGATATCCATGCGTCTGATGGGGTTGTCAAATATGTCAATCTGTGGAATTAATTAATTAATTAATTAATTAACCAATGAGTGTTTTTGTTTTTATTCTAAATCTGGCTTTTCAGTGAAGAGGAAGGAGCTTACAGCTGGACGAAAACCTCGCTTCGTGAGGAAGTCTACAAACGGGACTATCTCTGAGGAAATGTCCGAAGAATAAGTTATAAAGACGTTTCCTGAGGAGGAGAGGAGAGGAGAGGAGAGGAGAGGAGAAAGAGATCAGAAAATCAAATTAATCTCAGAACTGATTCTTCTGTAGTTTTGTAGTTCCGAAAGACCTGTATGCTGTAAAGCCATGCAATAGAAGAGCCCTGCAGACATATATCTTAGCTAAACTGAATATGATTTATAGTTAAAATATTACATTTTTGTTAAGACTTTACTGCTTTGTTTGGAAGGTTTTGAAGAACACCTTATAATTTATGTAATCCAATACAACACCACAAACTAGAGCCTCACAAATCACCATTAACTTGAATTAATACCTCTGAAACTCTCAACAACAACTCAGTAAGAAGTTGATCTGGATGTCAAGTGGTTTCTGTTTTTCTGGTTTGGGAGTTTAAGGTGAAAAACATACTTTTATATGCACTGTTCAGTTTTAGGATTTTGCTTCCATAACATGTCTCTTTTCAGAGAAGTGGGAAGAAAACGTCAGCAATACACATTTAGGTGTATTTTAGTTCAAATTTCTGTTCTGGAAATGTAGCATAAAGCACATATTTAATTAGTGAATACCTCATTTGTGTATTTAAACATTAAAATTTTAGAAAACACATAATACAAAAAAACAATTGTCTTACTGTAAATAATCAACGGGGGAAGTTTCATGGTGATATCTATCAGTTAAAATTTTTACCCTATTCATCTGTGGTGTCCTATAAATATATCTTTAAAGGCCATTTTCTCAAAATGAGTTTCAAACTCTGAGCCAAAAATTTCGATTTAATTTGCACTTACATACACCACACTTCTTAGTTTTATTACTATCTATATTATGAATGTTTTTGCACAGGGGTTTATTCATACATCATTCATAGCTTGATTTAAATAACATTTTAATTCAAAAAATTTGGCAAAAATATATTTTATATGGCTGTTTGACAGTATTTTCTGATATCAAAAATTCCCTCTGTAACACATGTGACTCCTAATAAGACAACACAATGAAACAAGAATTTTAAACCTGCTTTTATCCTGTGTTCGGATTTCTGTTCTGGAAATGAATGCAAATCAGCACATATATTATTGGATAATGCCTCATTTGCATATTTAAAGATATAATTTCTGAAACCTTGTAATACAAAAATAAATGTCCTACTGCAAGTTATCAACTGGGGAAGTTTCATGGTGATACCTACTAATTTAAGTCTAAAGTCTTTTTTAAAATCTTTTTCATTATTAAAGGGTAAATTGCGAGCTGAGCAAAAAAGCGGATATCAAAACACCAAATAAATATTCATTAAAATGTCCAGGTTGAAAGTCAGCTTTTCTTGAAATAAAAGTATTAAATAGGAAAGGTATTTTTATGTTAAAAATGCCTTGCAGTATTTCGTGCATCTCAGACCTAAACTGACTCACTTACAGGGCACTCCCAAAATATATGCCAGTGATTTGCATCCTGGCTTCTAAAGTCAAAAGTCTTAACCTATCATTAATAATAATTATCTATTACTGATTGGTGTTTGTCTCACTGCTTGTCTTACTCAGATATATTACGACAAGTCTTCCAACAGTGCAACTCAGAGGCTATTTTTAAAATGATTATTATTTTAAACTACTTTTGTCCTGTGGAAACAACAACAACCTAACCCTTTAGTGGATACCTTATGTTAACCTCCTGCATAAACAACAGAGGTAACAATTATACTGTGATTTATTTTACCAAGCCCCTAAACACACCTGGCAGGTTTATAAAGTCAACACACAACCAACAACACACCCTGCTTCCTGCTGTTGTATCTTCATGCAAATAAGACCTGCTGTCACTTCTAATTCCCCCATGCAAATATTTCTTCACACTCCTGAAACATGAGCACCTTCCTTTAAATGGGAGGATTAAAGTGACTCACGGCACTCATCAGGCAGACTGATGGTCCGTCTTTTCTCCTGTGGATGTGACACGGACGCCTCTGCTCCTGTTGGGCCCAGGTTCATGACGCTGACCTGTGACACACCCTCCACGGGGGGGACGGAGAACTGAGGCACATTCACTGAGACACTTCCCTGTGCCACGCTGTCATTCAGAAGGTGATGATGACGTTGGAGCCTGAAGCAGTGAGAGAAAAATAAACACAAGGCTAATATGCAAAGTAGTCTCAGCTCCTGGTTTACTATATTTTCTCACAAACATTAACAGTGAGATGGGAGCAACTTTGTGCGTTTGTGTACTGCTGGTGCTGGGTGAGGTTACAAAGGGGTGCACCTGGCCTTCATTTCAACAGTCTTTATGTTTTTACCAGTTTTGGGAGTTATCCCAGGGACTTCTGAGCTGGCAGGGAGCAGAGTGGTGACATGGCTGAGGCGTGGCTGGGTATCTGTTGACTGGATTACGGTTGTACTGCTCTGCTCCTGCATAGTGGTAATACCTGACATCCATGGTGCGATGAAGGTCTGTGGATGGTTGAAGCACACGAGGAAGGCAGAAAATGCTTCAATAAGGAGGTTACAGCTCAGATACATACAGACTATACTGGTCAGCTAAATGAAAACTATGTTTTAACATAGCCCAATAGTTAAAAAATCAAGGGCTACTCATGGGCGGATTACAAGACAACAAGCCCACCACTTCCCTACTTAGGAGCAATACACACAGACTTTGTGGTGATACCATATCTATTTGTAGTCATTTGTAGTCATTTTGTGTCTCTTTGTAGCTCCTTTGCATCTTTTTGTGGTCATTTAGAGTCTCTTCCTGGTCGGTATGTGTTAATTTGAGTGACATGTTGTGGGTGAAGGTCAGGGGCCCCTGACACTTTGGGCCCCTGCGCCTGTGCCCTGAAGGCCCATTCAGTAATCAATCCATATTGTTCCCAATGACAGAGGTGGAAAGTAGCTAGGCATTCACTCAACTTTAGGTTCTTTTACATGCGCACTTTCTGGTACTTCACTGTGGTTCAGAGTGAAATATTATACTTCTTACTTTAAAGATAACAGGTGCTTTACAGCAGAGCTGGGACAAAGTCGTTGTTTTGCAATGTCACAAGTACATCTCAGTTCTTTGCATTCAAGTCCTAAATCAAGCCTAAACTTTGAGTTTCGAGTCCCAAACATTTACAAAACATTTACATTTACAAAATGTGCGAAAGCTGTTTGAAATGAATTCATGCTACGTTCACATGGAATCAGGCAGGCAGTAGACAGCTGACTGACAGCACCTTCTGAACGGTGTGGGAAAAAGAAATCAACTGTTCAGTAGAATGGTAGGATGGTAAAACAAAACATGCATGATGATATGTTGCAATAGTGATGCCGTATTGTTTACAAAGACTGGAATAAATGATATAAATTAAAATGATTTGTTGTTTATTATTTCAGTTTTGTTCTTTGTTCTAATGTCAAGTAATTATCCAGATTACCTGTGATTTCCTTCTTGTGTGAAGGAGCTAAGATACACCATAAATCCTTCTACAGAGGACAGCAAAGAGTTAGAATATTTTAACTCTGAACGGCAGTACCGTCTACTGTTACTGCTGCAAGTATTCTCTGCCAGCCTCAGCTAATTTTACTGTCCTGCTCTCAACTAACATGAGTAACATGATATCCAGTTTGCCGTCTATCATCTGTGAGACTACATGTGAACACAGCTTAGGTTTTGACTTGCTGGGAATGAGTAGTGTTCATTTTAGTTGATTCAAGAAATAAAGAGAAATGATTTGAGGCACATTTTTGAAATAACACAATCTTTAATGTTTGGACTTGGAGAAAGGTATTAAGTATTTTAAAGTCAAAAGGTTCAAATCCAAGTGAGGTCACGAGTCAGTGGTGGTTTTTTTTATTATTATTATTTTATTTATTTTTATATTGTGAAATGTGACAAGACAAACAGCATATAGTGGACATACAACGGTATATAAGTCACTAGTGTTTAAGTGCCAATCGAATTGCAAGTCTGTGCTTTTTTCATGTTGTCAAGTTGTGTCTAAAGTCATTTAATTTGTAACTTGAGTCTAAGTCATGTGACTTGAATCCACACCTCAGCTTTAAGTATTCAAGTTGTACAGAATTGCTAAAGATTATCAAACCCAACATTATAACAAGTAGTTTAAATTTGCTTCACCTCGATTAGCTACAACATTAAAGGTGCCGTATGTCACTCTGGAGAACGATAGTTGATTCTTGAGTCTCATTCCCAGGTCGTAAAATACTGAAGTTTTGGGTTGGTGGTTCAGTGCGTCTAACAACCCAAAGAAACTGTACTTTAAAACCTGGGAATGAGACTAAACAATCAACTGTCTTTCTCCAGAGTTTCATACAGCACTTTTAAAGTTCTGTTGACATGTTTTTGCTTTAGTAATAATAAACCAATAATATCTACAAACACAACTCTGAAAGGAGCCATTCTGATGTGAGCACTTTTACTTTTCATACTGTGTATTTTGCAGATGATACTTGTGTACTTTTACTTGTAGAATTTTTAATTTTACATTGTAACCAGATGTAGGTGGCATACTTGAAAGCCACACTTGAGTAAAAGTACAGATGTCTTACCAAAAAATTACTTTAGTAGAAGTTAAAGTCACCCGTTAGAATATTATTAAAGTTGAAATTTTGAGAATTATAAAGTTTATATCTTCGTAACGTGTGCACTGCCTTAAAAATGGAGGCCAGAATTACACTTGAAGAAAAATAAGGTAATTTTCCACAAAGAACAAAATCCAGTTTTCGTTTCCCTCCCATTTCTTTGTTTATCCGCCCATCCCTTCCTCCCTCCTTCACTTCCTCCCTTCCTTCCCTATCTTGTAGTAAATAACTAAGGTGCTTTGGGGAAATGTAGCAGGGTTAAAGTGAACAGCATCATCTTTTTAAAAATCAGGCAGGCTGCATATTTACCACTTTTGCCAATTTCAGTGGAAAAAAATGAATTAAACACACTTAATAGATTTTTCCTTACTGTAGTTGTGCATGTAGTGTTGAGGAGGCAGAGAGGGTCTGCAGTGTTGCCACTCATCATCAGATCTCAGCGGCAGAGGTGGCTCAAGATCCTCTTCATCACTCTGAAGCTGAGAATTGTAGACATCATCACTCCTGAAGATAAAAAATAGATCAGTTACTTCATCACAAATTAAACCTTGAGGCGAATATGAATAATATTCCATTATCTGAGGCTGTCTGTCTCAGTCACCTAGCTGTGTCTGTTGATCCGCACTGGTCCCAGCAGCAGCTCTCTCCTCTCACGTCTCCCTCTCTGGTCTCTGCAGGACGAGGGCGATGGTGGAGATTCATCCTGACAGGAGTTGCTCCTCTGTCTTCTGGCTCTCTGTGCTGCATCGGCTGACCCATGAACTCGTGGTAAACATGTCCGACTCTCCATGACGTTTTCTGGCAAAAATAATCTGCATCTGTGCAGCAGGTTGGTGTGACTCTATGATGATGTGGATTATCATAAAATAGACTGTTTACTGTGACGTCAGGGCTGAAGAGTTTAAGGGAGCTGTCTGACTTATTTGTGGAAAAAACATTTTCAGATTTCTCCATCTCAGCCAGGTTACTTCAGCTCAGCCTGCAGTCCTGCAAGTGACAGACAGAAGCAGAAAAAACATAAGTTAGAAGAAAAAAAAGTGAATTACAGCAAACTTGGCTGTCTGATTAAAACATGGTTGAACTAAGACATTGAAATTATCTCATATGCAGTCGCACAGAACATGAAATTATATCCTCACTTGGGCACGAGGGCTCACCCTGAAAAGTAAGAGTAACAGTGGCCTACCTGTTCTCTGCTGGATTCTTTACACTCCTGTGAGTGCCGAGGCTTGTGTGCGCTCCAGACTGCTGTATGCAAATTCTTCACTGCTTCAGCTGCGTCCAATCAGAGGCAAGAATGCAGTGTTTGTGTTGCTCAGCCAGATTAGCCAGGAAATAGAGGATAGCTTTCATAAGTGGAGTCTTATTCTTAGAATTACCTGTTAAAAAAACATTTTGCTGAAATGATTTTCCTTGAAATGTTGCTCAAATGTAGAAGCAACAACAACACATGGGCTGTAATGCTTTTAAGATGTACTCAAAACGACTAACAAGAGACTAAAGTCAAACAAAATTCCACAAAAAAGTCTATTTTAGCCTGAACAGAAACTCCAAACAAATAAAAAGCTGAAACCACGACAAAATGCATCTACAACAAATACAAAGTCAACAGGTATTAAATTAGAGATTGCTCCACTATCCTGTTGAACGCACTCTAATTGTCGGGTGGACACCTACTGTGTGATTTGCATATATCCTGAGTTCAGTCATGTTGCCCTTGTATCAAGTTCAGCCTGAGGGAAAACCACAAAGCATCAGTCACCCTCAATCATCAGTCATTTCAGCTGCACGCATTCACACAACAGTGATGGATTTCTGTTGACACCTTTTTCCACATCTGCTGCGTGTTCTCTGTAAAAGGTTTGCAGTCTGGGAAGCTTCTAATCTAGTTACTAACAGAGATGGGATCAAGGCACTGTTTTGCAAGTCACAAGTAAATCTCAAGTCTTTGCACTGAAGCCACAAGTCAAGTCTCAAGTCCTAAAGTTTGAATTTCAAGTCCTAAAGAAGCCATTATCCACTCTTCACCAAACAAAATGCCATTTTAACAACAGATTAATATGTAAAAAATCATGAACGCTTTTCAAAATTTGTATTCATTTCTTAAACTAAGTTTGTTATAAAGTTACTAAGCTGTTAAGTTCACATTAGCTTGTTAACTTTGTTGATATTAACTTACCTCGGCTCAAATTTATTTATAAAGCACGTTTAAAAACACCTTACGTTGACCAAAGAGGCAACATAACTTTCAGGTACACAGCTCAGAGAAAGCCACATCAGGGGGACTCAAACCCTAATGAATAAAGGAAGGTTTTGAGTCTGGACTTGAAAGAGTCAGTGGAGGGGGCAGATCTGATTAGGGATGCTGTTCCACAATTTGGGGGCAGACACTTGCTGTGAGCTTGAATCTGGAGCGCGGGACAGCGAGGAGCCCCTGCTCAGCTGACCTGAGGGACCTGAGGGTAGAATAAGGGGTTAGTAAGTCTGTGATGTAGGATGGGGTCAGACCATTAAGGGCTTTGTAGACAAACAGGAGAACCTTAGAATCAATTCAGTAGAGAGAGGATAAAACAGGTGGGATATGGTCTCTCCTCCAGGTACCTATGAGGAGTCTGGCAGTGGCTTTCTGAGCCAGTTGGAGGTGGGAGAGAGAGGACTGACTGATACGTCAAATGTCTTACGTACTTGGAAAGTTGTTGCATCTCTGTCTGTAATTTTCCTTCATTCATTTTCTGTAACCTCTTATCCTGTTGGGGGTCAAGGGCTGGATCCTATCCCAGCTGACACTGGGCGAGAGGCAGGGTACACCCTGGACAGGTCACCAGACTATCACAGGGCTGACACAGAGAGACAGACAACCATTCACACTCACATTCACACCTATGGACAATTTAGAGTCACCAATTAACCTGCATGTCTTTGGACTGTGGGAGGAAGCTGGAGCACCCGGAGAAAACCCACGCTGACACAGGGAGAACATACAAACTTGACACAGGTTTCGGACGCCCCACCCCATGATAACCACTGCACCCCTGTGCCGCCCTGCAATTGTAATTTTCAACTTGAACGTTTTGCATAGTCTAATTCTTTGTTGATGACTGCGTAGTTTCTACACAAAGCCAAAATTATCTTAGTATAAATTTTTCAAGCTGACATTCAATAACATCAGTTCTTTATGGTTCTCTCCTGCAACTTGACTGGATCCTGTTGGATCAGTTCAAACAAAGTGGATTAGGTGTTGACTTGCTGGGAATAAACGTTTCTTGATTCAGGAAACAAAGGGGAACGAATAAATTCGTGGCACGCCTTTTACATCACACACTACGTAGCCTTTTGGCTTGGGGGAAGGTTTCAATTATTTTCAAGTCAAAAGGTTCAAGCCCAAGTGAAGTCATGAGTCAGTGGTGTTCAAGCCCAAGTCAAGTCTCTTTTGCCTATTTTGTAGAGTCTAAACTAATCAAATTTGCGACTCCAGTCTGACTTGAGTCCTAGTCATGTGACTCGAGTCCACACCTCTGCTGACAAGTGTTCAGTGGCGATTGTTTCAAAGTGGCGAGCCCACAGGACAATGATGGCAAGATTGTTTATTTCAAAACCAGATGTGTACAAGTAACAGACAGAGACAATAAATAATGCAGAGACCAAAAACATTTTCTGTATATCTACTGAACCGGGGCAAACAAAGTGATACAAAAACTTTTTGTTTTTGCTCACTTTTCCACCCGTGAGAAGCAACTTAAATACGCACAGACATGGTGTATCGTCCTGGAATGCACACAGAGAGAAGTTTGATACTTGAGGATGATAAAATGTCATCCGGAAACTGCAGATTCACTGCAGAAGAATCACATAATTATGTAATCTTAACGACACGCAAGACTGGCCGAGATGCTGAGCAAAAGTAACACAGTGAAATAAACATGTTTGGTCTCGTAAACAACATGTTATTCCCAGATACACATTATGGAGGGACGAACACAGGTCACTTCCTTCATTCCCGTCAATGTAAGTGGCAGTTTGTTTGTTTGGCTGCCGAAGCGAAAAGACTAGAATTCTTACACAGCCTGCTGCCATACAATAATGCAACATACATTTTTAAAATATTGCCAGTATAATAAGCAGTCAGCCGAACAATGGTTGCAGTTGGAGAGGAAGTCGGCCTCCTTTTCAACCACAAGAAGCCAAACTAAAAGTTACTTTAAGCCGATCTAGAACTCATTGGCTGAAGCTGAAATGCGATGAATGCACTTAATATTAGTGCAGATGCCATACACGTTTGGGTGGAGGAGTCCATGATGCACTAAGTTAGTGTGTAGAAAGCATGAAGGCATTCCCTTACATTATAAGAATATTACTAAACATGAAAAGGCAAGAACAGGTGTTATAGTACATCTAAGTTCCTTGAGAAGAGGAGAGCAGTATCGTTATATTCACCTTGTAAAAAAAGGTTGGTGGACTCCCAGAAAAACTTCCGAGACGCTTCGGTGTCCACGATGTCTAACTATTACCATTCCTACAATTATTATGTCACGATTTTGTTACCAACTGTGAGCCTCACACGGTTTTTCTACGAGCCGTAAATCTGAAATAACTTTGGATTAAAAAAAAAATCCACACATTTCCAAAATATCAAAAGTAATATAAAATGAAACAAAAAAGAGATAAGTAAACAAGCAATTTATATTTACACTACGTACAAGTTACACAACATCTCGTTCATCCATGGCAGTCATTTTTAACTCCTCAGTCATCCCACCTCCGAAACATCCTTTGATTTGATAGTCAGTTTGCTGTCGGGGCAGCGGCCGTCCCTGTTTGTGTGAAGCTTGGAAGTCAAGAAGTCAGTCAATGAGCTTTGAATTGTTACAGCCACATAATGAGAGGGAACAGGTGGAGTCTGGCTCCCTCTGGTGGAAAGCCGGCGGAATGACATGAGATGAGGGCAGCGGCGCTCAGAGATTATCCCCCGGCTGGTACTGAGGCTCAGTGGCAGTGAAGTAGTCCTCCAAAAAGGCCTGCAGGTACTCGAAGGTGGGCCTCTCCTCCGGGTCTTTCTTCCAGCACTGCACCATCAGCTCGTGCAGGGACGAGGGGCAGTCCTGCGGGCACGGCATCCGGTAGCCCCGCTCAACCTGCTCCAGCACCTCGCGGTTGTTCATGCCTGGAGAGAGGAGCGCGGAGAAATGAGAATCAGAATGCCTTTTATTGTCATTGTCTCATTAAAGAAACACAACGAAATTACAAGTGCTACTCCTGTAAGGTGCTGACAGTTAAAAAAACACATTCTCCATACATTCAACCATCAATCTAAGCAATAAAAATGTTAAACAATAAATTAGTGTAACAGGCAAAAACTACACACAGTATGTTTGTGAATATTGCATAAAGAGTGTTGTAATTATACTCATGAAAAAGAGTCATCCTGTGTATTTAGAGTCATTCAAAGACCTTATTACTGTGGGAAAAAGCTGTGTTTGAGTCTGTCAGGGTTTTGGATGATCTGTAGAGCTCAAGTCAAACAGATGGTATCCTGGGTGAGTCCAGTCTTTAACAACCTCACATCACTGTCTCAATTTAACGGCCTCCTTCATGAGGAGTTTCCACAGTAACAGTAAAAATGTCAGGACATCTAACAGCGGAAAGAATAACTGAGTGCGTGTATGCAAGTGCAAGTCTAACTCGAATTTAGAGTGAATACAAAATAGAGACTAAAAATGCTGTTGAAATCTCTAAAAGTAAGTAAGTAAGTGGACCTTTGAGCTACGATTATTTTGGTGTTCCAAAAGGTCAACAATTACCTTCCATAATTGAGTAAGTACTTCACGGACAAAATGACGATGTGTAAAACAATTAGTCATGCTGTGTTATCTTTAATTCATGAAGAAAAGTGTTTCAGTCCGGGAGGCAGACACTGTCTCCACATTTAAGACTAGACTTCAGACTTTCCTTTATTGGTAGGGGCTGGCTTAGACTTGTCTTGGACCAGCCCCTAGTAAGGCTGACTTAGGCCTATAACACACAGAGTCCCTTCTCTCCTTCTCTCTCTCTCTCTCTCCTTAGTTTCTGAAAAGCTGGTTATCCTTCACTTGCTAACATTCATGTCCTATTATTTCATATCGCTAATTCACCTTTGTGCTCCACTGTCTGGCATCTCGTATCACAGTGGTGCCTGGATAGTGTGACGTGTGTGGTTATGCTGCTGCTGTGGTCCTGCTAGATGCCTCCTGCTGCTGCTGTTATCATTAGTCATACTTCTACTGTTATTATACACATATGATTATTGTCACATATGTATACTATCAGATATTAATATATACTTTCAACATATTGTACCACAATTACTGTTGTTATTATTATTATTATTATTATTATTATTATTATTATAATATTATTACTTAAATTAATGATGTTGTACGCTACTGTCTGCCCTGCATCTCTCTCTGTCTCTCTTTATGTCTCATTTTGTCATATATATTACTGTTAATTTATCATGTTGATCTGTTCTGTACGACATCTATTGCACACCTGTCGGTCCTGGAAGAGGGATCCCTCCTCAGTTGCTCTTCCTGAGGTTTCTACCATTTTTTTTCCCTGTTAAAGGGGTTTTTATGGGGAGTTTTCCTTATCTGCTTTGAGGGTCCTAAGGACAGAGGGATGTTGTTGTGGCAAATTGTGATTTGTGATATTGGACTTTCTAAATAAAACTGAACTGAATTGAATTTTCTTGCATGCCTCTGCAGAAAATGGCGTTGTTTTGTATTGATTGATTGGGGACCACGCTTAACAACAGCAAAACTCTGTGAGGCACTTTGTGTTACTGTCGTATGAAAAGTGCCATATAAATAAAGTTGATTTGATTTTGATTTGAAAACTATATTGAAACATCAGTCATTCCCAAACACTTTGCATTTTCACTAAAAACACGATTTGAGTCTGGCTTTGAAGAGAGCATACATGAGTTTCACTTTCATTTCAGTTTCAAATAGTAAGGTTTTAGCAAAAATACATGTGTTTGGGAAGTACTGAGCATACAACTGGATAAATAAGACTTGGATTATACCATAATTTTACTGTTTTTTAATCCTGGTCCCTAATAAATTAGTAACTTCCTTGTTTTCTGTGTAGATATGCAAGAGAAACAAAGTTTTCTTTACAAAATCAAGGTAACACGTCACGACTAACTGATTTACAAATGGTCATAAATCTCAAAATCTGATTATACTTAAAGTTGTTTATGAAATTGAGCTCTTTCATCTTTACTGTTACTCTGTTACTTATTTAAATACCCAGGATATAATGTCAAAATGTTTACAGCAGATAAACAAAAACACAGTCACCGCACACGTTCATGCAGCCTTCTGGGCTCACTGCTCTGCATAATGCACAATGTGATGTACATTATGCAACATGCTGGTCTGTTTATAGCTCACAGAACCACGGCTAGCGTCTCAGCAGACTCGAATGCCCTCACACACTCTGCATTAATCAAATGTGAGCAATCATCTGGGGCTGTGAAGAGTGGCACACTCTCACCTGGATATGGCACTCTGCCCTTGGTCACCAGCTCCGTCAGCAGGATGCCAAACGACCACACGTCCGACTTGATGGTGAACTTCCCGTAGAGAGCGGCCTCAGGAGCAGTCCACTTTATTGGAAACTTTGCACCTAGAAGAAATTCAGAACTTTCTCAAGCTGCTGTGACATTTTTTTTTTATTTCACTGTTATTCAGGCAGTAATGTTGTGTTACAGCAGAAATGAAGCAACAACCTTTACCGAAACCTAAGGATTAAGTAGGTCAGTCTCCTCTGTGTGAATATTTTACTTCATGTGTGATTTCATTAGTGCAGAGACACATGAGGACGTGATAACATCCCACCAGGGGAAAAACGGAACAATTCCATTATCTCGCTCAGTTTGCACTTGGCCCAAGTTGAACAAGTAAACATTTCAATCACTAGCAAACGAGTGGCTGAACATGTTGACAGAGTGACTAACAGAGTCTGGAAGTCCTCCTGGTGCAGTTCACGTCTGCCAAAACAATCATGGGAGAACAGCGTTTGAGTGATTCAGGGCAGGGCCACTTTAGTCCTCATCCTTCAATCCAGATACTCGATGACAGATGGATTTTTGTGTACAGCATGCTCCGTCTTAAATCCCGCACTGTGCCCTTGTGTAAGAGCGATGTTCTGTTGTCTTTGTGCCACGCTGCAACCACATGTGGTTCTGTTTTCCACTGGTGTCACCAAGGCAAATTCCTGCTCGTTTACTCTACTCGTTCTGAAAAGTAGCGTGTGTGTGTGCGTGTGTCGGTTTGTAAAATGTGTCTTGCCTAAATGGAATAAGTCATCTGCCAGCCCGCCAACTTTTTCCTCTGACAGTGAGGTTTTCCGGAGATGCTGTGGTTTGGGACTACGACAGTACTACAGGACAGATACACAAATCACAAGCCGACCTCTCTTCCTGCAAAATCCTGCAAACCTACATCTCCTCTCTCTGCATGCATCTCTGCATCTAGATCTGAATCCGTCTCTCTGCATCCTGCATACCTTGTTTTACCATTAGTGCTGACTTACTAAGTGAAAATTTACACGTCACTGACTTAAAACAGGAATGTAAAACGCTGCAAAACTAACTTAAGTAGATTTTAGTCATCACTAAATTTTTTAAGTTACACCAGGTGCAAAACGAACCAAATAGCAAAACTAACATTAGCAGTGAGATTGGTAATACATGAGTAAAAGATGTAATACATAACATGGAGGACACATTTGACCGGATAATAGACGACAGCAGTGGTTCCCAACTGGTGGGTGCAGTCCAAAAGTGGGTTGTGGGTCCATTCTGAATGGACCGCAAGTGACTCGCAAACGTGTCGCAAAGGTTTGTAAAAAACACACAGAATTTCCGGTGCAGGGCTTTTATTTTGAAGTCCCATTTCCTGCTGTAGAGTGAGTGAATAATGGACAGCTACTTAGCAGAGACAGCAAACTAGCTCGATGACATGGCGGAACACTGTCATGATACTGAATATATATAACTGTGTGGACTTTTAACTAATGGCTACAGAGAAATCTGGACCCTGTGGCTGGACCTGTTGGGAACCACTGGACTAGAATGCTGTTTAACAGCGTCGGACAAACATTAAATGCACTGGCATCAGCCTACATTTGTTTACATCACTAGATTTCTTTAATACAGAAGAAAACTTAAAAACGTGCTACTTCTCAGGCAAGTTCTGGAGATATACAGAGTGTCTTTATCAAGTGATTTCTAAGCTGATTTACAGACTTTGATTCAAAATGGACACTGTAGATAATAATATACTCAAGACGTGTAAGTCACGCTGAATCCAATACGTGTATAATGTTTGTGTTTTCAGGTTCAGCTACGTGCCTCTGCCTCTGGTTACATTATGAATACTACTAACGCTGAGACACATATTCCTCCATGTTTGCATATCAAGTTTAAGTTTAGTTTACTCATCCATATTAATCCTTAGAGACCTGGATCGACATCCATTTTCTTGTGCTGCATTTAGATGCCTTTCACAAGGATTTAAACTTTTGAACCTGAAGCAAATTGGTTTGATTTCTTTTGAAATCATTGGAAAAAGGGTGATGAACAAATTGCAAGAAATTAGTAGATTTAGAGATCGTAAAAGAAAAATAAAAGGCTAGGGAAAAAGTCCACGAAACTGTATTTATAATTATCATAATAATTTATTTGCAGTTGTTACAGAATTATTATTTTGAGCATTTTTTCAGGTCATTTCCTTATTATTTTGTATTATTTTATTTATTTAAAAAAAAAATTTGATTTTTTTCCAGGTAATTTTCTTGTACATTTTTTTTAAAACTAATTTTGTGCTATTTTTGGGGTAATATCTTCTTAAATTGCTCATTGCCTTCTTCCCATATTTAATTTCAAGTCAATTTGCTCAGCTTACAAAGTGTTAAAGGGTTTTAAAAAATGTTTTATACATATATACATAGAGTGGTATGTGTGTATATGTATATACTGGTTAAACTGGTGCTACAATCAATAAAAAAAGTACAATGTTCATTCAAATGCAGTGAAATTAATTTGCCCTGGCTCTTTTTTCCCTTAAAACTATATATAAATAAAAATAAATTAAAGACAACAGCAATAAGAAATTCTATAACATTTTAAAACATTTAAAGTGTCTACTGTTAAATATTTTAAACGTCTTAAAGTGCCTGCAGTGAGTCAGAATTAAACATTTAAAGGGCTATATATATAAATAAAGTTTATTACAAAGGACTGGCAGTTAACTTTTATATGTTGTTTGGCCTTCTGAAACTGTTATTTGGATGTTGTGTTACAGCTTGTGATACCTTGGACTGTGCTACAGATGTTTCCCAGCAACCGATTTACACATGACTTAATTATTTACAGGTTAAAACTCTGCATGCAACCCCATGAATAACTAAATCATTCATTGCTAAGAACTTAGGAAGAATTTCTCACACAAACGCAGTGATGGATTTACTAAAAGCTGGTGCAACCAAACTTAGTAGGCCTACCTTGTCTTGCTGTGTATTCATTGTCCTCGATGAGCCTGGCCAGACCAAAGTCAGCGATCTTACACACCAGACTGTCTCCGACGAGGATGTTAGCAGAGCGCAGGTCTCTGTGGATGTAGTTCATCCTCTCAATATATGCCATGCCTGCTGCCACCTGGGAGATGGTGATATTTTGTAACAGTGAACGTCATGTCACAGAACAGTTTCAAGGTGATTAAATCTGTTGTAGGCAAGATTTGTGTGTATGTTAACAGGTATTTTATGAGCTTAAAAAGGTGGAGCTGCAAAAGAGAGTGCGATCTCTTAAAGGGACAGTTCACCCTAAAATCAAAATTCTTTTTATCAGTCTAGATTGTTTTGGTGTGAGTTGCCGAGTGTTGGCGATATCGGCCATAGAGATGTTCACCTACTTTAATATAATGAAACTAGATGGCTCTCGGCTTGTGGTGACCAAAGCGCCAAAAATACATTTGAAAAGCAATGTCTCTTTCCAGAAATCATGACCCAGTTACTTACAATAATCCACAGACCTTGTTGTGAGTTTCGTATTGGAACTTTTTTCTGTCAAACAACACCTGCCAACTGTATCACTGCGCAGAAGGAAGCGTGCATCTCATGGATGAGAGGCTGTTGCTTGTGATAGTGTGAGATGTAAATACTAATGGCATCCTCTTCTGCTGAGCTGCAATGTTAGCTAGCTCAGTGGTGCTAGGTGAGCTAGCTATAGATTTATGCTTCCTTCTACGTGGTGACATTTGGGGGATGTAGTTCGGTAGACAGAAAATAGTTCCTACATGAAACTGCTCACTACAAGGTCTGTGGATCATCTTGAGTAACTGGGTCATGATTTCTGGAAAGAGAAGGCATCTCTACGGCCGATATCTTCAACACCCGGCAACTCACACCAATACTCTTTTTCCATTGTCACTCTTGGCTGAGCCGAGTAAAGCCCTGCCGCACCAATTTGTGTTTCCATTGTCAGCTTTGACGTGCTGTGCCACGCCAAGCTGCGCCGGAGATGGACCAAGATGGCGGGTAGTGGTGACATCTCTCCAACCACAACCAACCCCAAAAAGCCCTAGTTCTTCCCTCTAAACAGCATGTGTGTTGCAGACTCTACTCACCTCTGTCTGCAGGAGACCAGAGAGGAAGGCTTTTTTAAAAGTCTCTGTTTGTTCAGCTCTCAGCACTTCTGTAGCTTCTAACTTAATCTCTGTGGTTTGGAGTTTAGTTTCTCTCCTGCTTCCTGTTTGTACTTTAGATATCTGCTTTATTTTACTGTTTCATGTTTGCTGTCAGCCATATAAGAATTTGTGTGAAGTTGCTGCTCGAAAACTCAACATTTCCTTATTTTGGTGCTTCACAATAAAAGTTTGTACATAACAAAATATTGTTGGACTTTTATTGTGAAGAATCTATAGGAGATGGAATGTGTTTTTACTGAATTAGTGGAACTTTGTTGGCAGTTTGTCTTCTATAATAATAGCAATAATAAAGGCAAGTCTAATAATACAGCAGGGAAGAAGAGTGAAAGCAGAAACAGCCGGAGAAACCACAGAAATGCAGATCCCTGCTGTGATGGGCTGTCGGCCCAAACCAAACCAAGCCAAGCCAAGCCAAGCCAGCCTACGACTGTAGAGAAGGGGGACAAAACAATGCAGACTGATAAACAGCACTACAGGTGAGGAAAAATATGTATGTTTGATTTTAGGGTGAACTGTCCCTTTAACTGAAAACACTCTAGTGTCACAGGAAGTGCAGAATCACAGCTACAAAACAGCGAGTGAGTGCTTCACCCGTGACGCTAAATCACTGAACTTTAGAAACTTTATTGTTCATCTGGTCGTATTATACCAGCCAGTCTGGTAAGTAACAATGTGCTAAGTTCATACTTTTGAAATTCTGCCATCTTGGCCTGCTGAAATGAGACGCTGCCTAATGAAACTGTAAACACTGGGCTTAACATCAAGATGGAAATGGCTGTAAACGTGCAACACTGAGCTTAAATGAATAAATTGCAAACAGCTGGAGGTGGTTAAAGTAAATAAAGAAAGCTCTTAGAAAAACAAATCCTCCTTCAGAGTGCTCTGGAAACAAATCCACAGACTTCAGATCCTTTTCAGCAGCGTACCTGAGCTGCCATGTCCACTAGATTTGGCAGTTTGAGGCCTCGACCTTCCCCATCTTTTAGGAAGTCAAGCAAACTCCCTATAAAAAGAAAACAGAGGATGAAAAACAAGTCAGGATCTGTTGCCTCGTATTGTCTTCAGCTGGTAGATCTTAACTCGGCTTTGGATGAAAACTGAAGCAAAACATTGCAGCCTAATGTGACATCGATTCTGGGATTCCTGCCACACGTCACACTTGGCTCAAACCTTTATTTGTTAGTTATCGCTGTGG
Organism: Epinephelus moara; assembly: GCF_006386435.1. Lineage (NCBI taxonomy): Eukaryota > Metazoa > Chordata > Actinopteri > Perciformes > Serranidae > Epinephelus > Epinephelus moara. Next base: position 14,450,694 of record NC_065519.1, read on the forward strand.
TAACTGTGTTCGCCTTCAAAACCACAACTTGTATTTGTATCACAGTATTCGTTACCGTATAGTGATGTGGATATGCCATGAAGAAGGACACACACTGTGCTGTCCATGCAGATGTATAAATTATGTACACCCTGTGTAGGTGTGCACAAATGCATGTATGTAATATTCATAGTGTCTTTTTTAGTGTCAGTTTAAAATAGCATATACCTTTGCACATGTACTCAGTGACGATGTAGATGGGTTCTTCGGACACCACGGCATACAGCTGCACCAGCTTGTCGTGTCGGAGCTTCTTCATGATCTGAGCCTCCTCCAGGAAGGACTCAGGCGACATTGTGCCGGGCTTCAGAGTCTTCACCGCCACCTTGGTGGTGCCGTTCCACGTGCCTGACAATCAAAATTAAAAAAGAGGCTGTTAATGTTCAAGGGTAATTCTCTGGAGGTTAGTGGCTGGTATTTATTTCAATGGGAGATATTCAGCGTTTAAAAATGTAATGTATAGTCTGAAAGGAATGGAAGCATATGAAAGTAATGCGTGACTGAAAGCTACTGACATTATCCTTCAGTTACCTTGAGATTTTTATCACCCGTGTTAGTTTAAAAAGTGTAGAGCAGATAACTGGCTACAGATAGGGGCTGGAGTTGCTCAAGTACAAAACTTAGTAAGGTATTATGTGCTGCAACAGGATACCCATAATGAAAATAATAGGGCTGTCCCCCGAATAGCTGACCAAACATTAGTCGACCAGAAGGATCATTAGTCGGCAAGATTTAATTAGTTGATAAGTCCCAGAAAAAAGAAAAAGGGAGACTCTTTAAGGAGCTGCGCCTTGTCAAAATAAATCAAAACCTATATGGCTGGACCATGTGGGAATTTAATTTGAAAGGACAGACACAGGAAGTGTCCACGCTCAGCAGTCAGACAGGAGTCAGGTTAATTTCCAGGGCTGGTACCTGCGGTTATTCCACAGGCTAGTTAATAACATGTCGGGCAGGAAATCCAAAGTGTGGGATCATTTTGAGAAGGTGAAGGACGAACCCAAGGTGATATGTAAACTCATCTTCATTGGTCGACTACAAACATGACGTATCATCTGAAACATGGAAGTAGCTACATGCCCATTAGCCCACAGCGTCATTAACAGGCGGCTCGCTCAGTGTGTGACGTGCACTTGTAGATAAAATATAGGCCTATATTAATGAAGGTTCATTAGTACGGTTTTGTATTTCTCTGTAATGTAGCACAGTGTTAACAATGTTACTGATACTATTCTTTCTCACACCTTCAACTCAAACCATTGTGTTGCCCCACCCAAAATATATAATATAATCATTAAATAAATATCAGAACCAAAATATATAATATAATCATTAAATAAATATCAGAAACATGCAGGCGACTAGTCGACTAATGGCCCTAAATGAAGACTATTGGTCACTATTCTAGTGGGTCGTGATGACTGAGAGGGATTACTTCTGTTTGAGTTTATACATTGTGTTGTTGTGAGAAAATCCTGCCTAATATACCAAGCTAGACTAAAAAGCTGCTACTAGCTGAAATCTTGTTAAAAGGATCCGTTATTGGATTTGACTTAATCCATGTTTATGGTACCAACAAATGTTCAGACTCACACGGAGCATTTCACAATCCAATGTGTGACAAATTAAGTTTTACAAACTCCATCTAAACTAAAACAATGTGTCTAAACTGAGTTTAGATAAGCCATGGCACAGAAACCTAATTAGACTTAACAAATACAGACACCATCTCTCACAAGGTCTAAAGGCCTGTACAGATTCTGAATGCAAGAAGAAAGCATGAGAAGTTCAAAAATCGTATTCCAGTCCAAATGAACACTGAGATTCAACAGAGATCTAAATTCCTAAATGAAATCACTGAGAGCAAACACTCCTCCCTGTGGGTAACATTAGCTGGGTGTTAGTTTTGAATGATCCAACACATGCAGTATGTTGTTGCAACACTGCTCACAGCTGTCCAAATCTCCATTCATGCCAAAAAGAGGACGCCAAAAAGATACGCACCCATCCAGACCTCCCCAAACTGGCCGTTGCCGAGACGTTTGATGAGCTGCAGCGACTCCCGCGGGATCTCCCACACGTCTTTGGTTTTGACGGACAGGTCAGTCAGACGAGGCATGCCTTTGTGGCACGGTACGATCAGTCTGCAGCACAGCCCCGCAGCCCTGGCTGGATCAACCACGCAGTTTGAATTTCAAATGATGTTAAAGTCGTATAAAGCCATATGACATTGTAATATAAAGGCAGGGAGAGCAGACGCAGATCTGTCATGACATCCCCCATAACTGTGGCAGAGTCTCACCAGAGTAGTGCTGCACGAGCTGCTGGAGCGTCTCAAACTGCGCTCTGGTGGTGATGTAGTAGCCTCCACTGTCCAGCTTGCGGATCTTATAGTGTTTGACGTGATCTCCCTTGACATCATCCCAGTCCTGGATGGAGAGAGAGTAGGCCCCTGGAACAGAGACAGCACAGCCATAAAGAAAGAAACTGGTGGGTTTAGCAGACTAGAGCAAAATCTCTGGTAAGTTTTAACGAGTGTATATAAAGCAAATTGTCCAAAATAATTAGGGCAATGAATATGGAGCAACTGCCTGGTTAATGACATGATATTAATCTGAATTTTAAAGAGGACCTATTATGCTACTTTTGAGTTTCGCACTTCTATTTTGGGTTTCTACGAGGACATGTTTACGTGCTTTAATGTTGGAAAAACACTTTATTTTCCCCATACCATCTGTGCTGAAACACCTGTATTCACCCTCTGTCTTTTAGCACCTGTCTCCTTGAGCCCACCCTCACAAAAATGCCCAGCCTGCACTCTATTGGAAATTCCAGGTCTTCTTTGTTTTGGCATCTCTGCACTATCATTATAGCCGGAGAATGACAATACCAGAGCATAGCGGCACTTTCTATTGTGAATAATCACCAGTAAAAGCTTCTTAACACAACAGGACATGTTCCAGCAGGAATATAATCCAAAACTGGGAAGAAATTAACAGCATCAGCAACAAAGATTAGATGTTTCTCTGACATTAGCATGTAGCTTCATGTAGCAGTGTACTCACAGCTGGGGAATGACTGTATAGCCGCATTTTCTCCCATTAAAAATCACCAATAAAAGCAGCTAAGCACAACCACACATATTCCAGCAGGAATATAATCAGAAATTGGGGAGAAATTAACATCAGCATCTAAAATTACATGTTTCCCTGACATTAGCATGTAGCTACATGTAGCAGTTTACTTGCAGCCGAAGTATGACTGCAAAAAATGGCACTTTTCACAGTTAAAAATCACCAATAATAGGTTCTGAGCAAAACCAGACATGTTCCATCAGGACTATAATGCAAAATTGGGGAGAAATGAACAACATCAGCAACCAAGATTATGTTTCCGGGTCTATGTCATTGGTTCGACAGCCCATTGGTTCGACATCCCATTAGTCCGACATTAGTGACTGTTTGTCACTTTCTTTTTCATTTTAACCCACGCCATGATCTTTTCCTAACCCTAACCAAGTGGTTTTTGTGCCTAAACCTAACCAGACCTTAACCACAGGGCATCATGATGATTTCGGAACGGACTTCGGAACAATGAGTTTAATATGGTCGGAACAATGGGATGTCGAACCAATGGGCTGTCGAACCAATGGGCTGTCGAACCAATGGGCAGTTCCCTATGTTTCCCGGACATCAGCGTGTAGCTACATGTAGCGGTTTACTTACAGCCGGGGGATAACTGCAAAACCAATAAAAGCTTCTAAACCCAACTGGACTTGCTCCAGCAGGATGATCCAATATTAGAGATAAATGAACAACAATAGCAATGAAGATTAGATGTTTCATTGACATTAGCATGTAGCTTAATTTAGCAGTGTCCTCGCAGCTGGGGAATGACTGTGTGCAGCCGCATTTTCCCCCATTAAAAATCACCGATAAAAGTTACTTAACACGACCGGACATGTTCCAGCAGGAATATGATCCAGAAGCAGGGAGAAATTAAAAACATCAGCAACCAAAATTACATGTTTCCAACGTTAGCATGTAGCTACATGTAGCCATTTACTTGCAGCCAGGGAATGAATGCGTAACCAATAAAACCAATAAAAGGTTCTGAGCACAACCAGACATATTCCAGTAGGAATATGTTCCAAAACTGTGGAAAAAACACAACATCAGAGACTAACGATTACTGGTTTCCCTGATGTTAGCATGTAGCTTCATGTAGCAGTGTATGTAATGTTTACACTTGCAGTACTGTGCCTGGAGCAGATGACCATAAAGAAATCTGTCGCTTACTGATATCAGGGCTGCCCCTGACCAAATTGAGGCCCTGAGCGAAATTTTATTTGGAGGCCCCCATCCCAAATGTATCATAGGTACAAAATGACCGTACAACAACTTGCCATTTAACTTGACAACCTTTATTGGCAATAACAAACGTACTGTAGATACAGTAGTTTGGCTGTATGAGTCAAATAAAATAAAAAATTCAACCTGAAATAAATAAATAAATAAATATTAAATAAAATTAACTTCAAACTGAAATAAATAAATAAACAAATCTGAGTCACAAATAGCCATCAATTACTCATCAAAAGAAAGTAACTTCCACCACCTCAATCCCCCACCCTTGATTAAACACTGAAAATAAAATAAAAGAGGGAGACAGGTTTTTCCTATTTAATCTTATTTTGTTATATTTCTCCCTCTCCCCTCTCTGGAGGCGTCCGATCTCCCTCAGCCCTCCGCCTCTCCCACCTTAATTAAACACTGAAAACAGAAATAAAATACAGAGACATTCTTTTCTATTTTCATCTTATTTAGCTATATTTCTCCCTCTCCCCTCTCTGGGAGCATCCGACCTCCCGGCCCCGCACATACCCCCGAGGCTCGGGTCTCCCCCTCCGTGGAGCCCGCCCGCCCTCCCGTCCCCACAGCGCGTGTTCTGCGTTTAGGGAGGGGCGGCCCTGACTGATATCAACTTGTCTCTTAAGTAGAAAAAAACTGTCTGAAGTCTGAGGCTTTTTGCCACATTTAATAAGAACATCTGACATTGTAACATATGACAGAAAGTTTTTTAAAAAGCCCATAAGATACTGTTTAAGCGTCAATATTGGTCTGATTTTCCTGTAGTTTTTTTCTAGAAATAAATGCCTTCTACTGCCAACGTAATTAAAGTGTTCATAAATATTTTTTTATTCACAAACACAATTTTTAAAAGCATTCAACATGTCAGCATGTAAGCTGCTGCTCGGTCAGAGTACCTTTGGTTGTTTCACTCTCACGGATAAGGAAAGTGCCTCTGGCGTTGCCGTTGGAGAGCAGTTGCCTCTCTGCGTCCTTTCGACCTAATTTACCAAAATACCAGCTGCAGGAAGAAAAGAAAAAGGAGTCAAACTATGGGGTTTAATATTTGGTTTAAACATGTTTTAAATATATTTTAATCTTTTATTCTTACTGTACGTGCCACTACGCCAGTTAATAAAAGACTGTGAGATGAGCTCTCAAATATTTATGATACCCTCTCTGCTGATGAAGCTGTCGTGTGTGCTCATTTATAAAAAGTTTTACTCACTCCTCAGCCTGGATTGAGTCCACCGGGGCAACGTAATTGCTGGGAATGTAACCAGTTCCACCTGTAGTGAGAGAGCGAGCCTCCCACCAGTCGCCCTCACTGAGGAGAGAGGGATACAGAGAAATGGAGGATGGAGGCAGGTTGGAATAAACACATCAGCCGTTTACACATTATGCAGAGAGGCACAAATAAACACTCAGTAGTGGATCAGATTTATTGGCTTGTCTCTGAGAGCGGAGTAGAGAGCGCATAAAAACAAACTACAAAACAAGTTGTTTTTCTAGTGCGTGGGCCCCTGAAGCTTTGGTGAATCATCTCTTTAAAGTACAACTGAAATCACAGTTAGTCATCCCTTATGTTAGTCAGGATAATAGTTTTTTTATTAATAAAAAGGGAGAAAAATGGTCTTTGGGGTGGTCAGGTTTAGAGTGGGTTATGGTTTGGTTCAGATTTATGTAAGGGGAAACACATAACAGTATGTCACAATATAGTTTGAGCTGACTTGAGCTGAGTTTTGATGAAACTATCAAAATGTATGGTCATAGAAACATTTTGAGCAGCTTCACAGCAAACCTAATATGGAAACAGTTCAAAAAAATGATACTAGAACTTCTTCTTTGGTGATGTCACATACTCAGCAAGACTCATTTAGTATATGATGTGTATGCTCAACTGTGTAGAAAGGTACAAATTAACAGACCCTGAAATATAATGCAGAATTTATACTTCCTTGTCGAATCGATGCGGTAGGGTACGTGCACCTCCCCAGAAACACAGGCCTCCTGCCTATATTTGTAAGCTGAAACAATTTCCCTCAGTGGAAACGAAGCTTTTATTTACTTTTATTTCAAAGATAAGAAACAATTAATTGTGAAGACAATAAAGCCTCCACAAAATAGAATTTTAAGTCTTGTGTATCTTATTTATCCTGGCTTCATATGAGCAGAGGAAATCTCTGCTCGTCGCTAGGCTAATCTATACAATGTAAAATGCCATAGGCTTGTGCTAATAACATTAGCATGTTATATTTGTTTGGAAAACGTGTTTAGTATAAGACAGTTGTTTTGTCAGTGAACCTTGTGAGTTGTAATGAAGCCGAATTTTGTGATGTTGTCTTTGTTAAATGTTGCTGTTGTCCCTGGCTTTATATGAGTAGAGGAAAAATCAGCTAGCCTCTAGGCTAAATGCCATAGGCTTGTGCTAAAAACATTAGCATGTTGTATTTGTGGGGAAAATGTGTCCAGATAAAGACAAGTGCAGAATGCTTTCATCAAAACACAACAAAACGCAACATAACCCTCATGGGCCAGGTCAGGTCTATAACACAGAGACCTGTTTCCTCTGTCTGTGCCTGCGGAACAACATTTCAGTCCACATGCAGCATTTAGACATTCACAACCGACAAAAAAACATAAAGTGGCGAAAACACGACCGCCACCCTTGAATGCTGTCATGCAGATGTTTCCACACTTACGTGCTGTTGAGGATCTGGAACCTCTCCCCCTTCCTGAAGCTGAGGTCATCCTCAGTCCTGGCTTCGTAGTCGTAGAGAGCCACAAACAGAGTCACCCCTGCAGGGAAACAGAAAGTGACGTGCGATGGCTGGAGTTAGAGGAGATGAACTGCATGGATGAAGCATTATGTTGGGATTTTCACTGTGGCTTTATTGTTGGGTTCGTTCATCTGTCTCACACATGGGCTGCTTGTTATGTAATGGCGATACGAATCACTGCCCTCTTCATTTATTTCTTGCATCCCATCTGCTGCTTTTATTTTAACACCAAATTCTCACAGTTAATTTTCAAATATCTACATTATATACAGGTACAATTTAGCCAAAGAAATCTTCCATATTATTTTATGTGCTATTTTCAAAACTAACTCATTTATTTTTACAGTTTACATTTAATATTTCATAACTTACGTCTGTGATTACTATTTGTTATCTGTTAGTGTAAATTTGGGCTTTTGCCCCACTCCTGTGTAAAACATAAGATTACGATTGCTATTTTTATGTTATTTGAAGTTAAAGCTGTACTCATCAATAATTTTATATCAACACTGACTTTAAGTGACTAGATGTAATGTGAAAAGAGTTGCTCACAGTCACCCGACTCCAGCTTTCCTCAGCTCTATGAAGTATTTTATTGTCTTTCAGCTCCCTGTTTTGGTTTTACAGCTCTCTCAGGAGTTGGTGGAGACCAAAACAGAGTGAAAAATGAGAACGAATATAGAAGTGTATAAGCTAACATGCTAATACAAAAAAACAAACAAAAGCACAGTGGTTCAGTGATTAGCATTGTCGCTTCACAGCAAGGCAGTTCCTGGTTTGAGTTTGCATGTTCTCCCTGTGTCAGCATGGGTTTTCTCCAGGTACTCCAGCTTCCTCCCACAGTCCAAAGACATGCGGGTTAATTGGTGACTCTAAATTAATAGGTGTGAATATGTGTGTGCTGTCTGTCTCTATGTATCAGCCCTGTGATAGTCTGGTGACCTGTGCAGGGTGTACCCCGCCTCTCGCCCAATGTCAGCTGGGATAGGCTCCAGCCCCCCGTGACCCCTAACACGGCAAGCAGTTCTGGAAAATGAATGAATTAAAGAAAAAAAATCAATCCATCCTACAGAAGCCCTGAGAGGCAAGGTGAAAAGAAACTTTTTTGCAGGTAATGTTGGCCTTAACCTAAGTTTATCTCCTGTGAGATATTATCTCCTACGCAGGAGGCTTTTAGGCTTAACTGAGCTGTTTTAAGAGGAAGAAAGTCGTGCAGAATAATGAGCTTAGTGCACGATACAAAGGGCATTGAAAGTTCAGCCAAATGCAGCATAAACAAAGGGTTTTACCCGCTCAGGTAACTAACTACAAATGTCTACTGTAAAACATAACAGAGCCACTAACAGCAATGTCTTGGTTCCCACGTGCGCACATGCGCAGTCTAGTCAGCAAGAGACCCTGCATAAACTACCACAGTGTCGTCATTTATTTTATTTCTTTACGCGATTAAATTAAAACTGTATTTCAGTTGGAGCATCCTCTAAGAATGGTGCGCAAACGTTTAATGCTGCTGAGGTCTAGATTAGGAAGACCAATCAAACTCATCTGATGTCATTTAAAACAGCCCTGTATCTCTTAATAAGCCTGAATCTGCCAAATGATTTCATTTTCTGATTTGATCTGAATCGTTCCTGGACAGTCAGAGTCACAACGCTGCAGTAAAGCCCTGTACGTTTCCCACTGAGTGCAGTGACCTTTGAACACACCTCACAGTGACCAAAAGTGCTCACTGTCTCAGAGGCAAACACATTACTGTCCTCACAGAAGGGTCAGATGATGTTTCTGCTCTGCTCTGTCCTAACTGACTGTTGTTTGGAAGTTTTTTTTCACCTCATATGTGAATGTTGTTCAGTGTTTCCCTCCTGGAGTAATTTCTTATTCATACAAGCTGGTGTTGCTGACTCCACAGATGCAGAGTGTTTATCTGCGCTAGAAAAAAAAGCCAAGCTAAGTAGTTTACATCAAAGCAAGAGATGCTGGTAAGTTATGCATCACACATCATATGTATCTTTAAAATCTTATGTGAGAGATTGTAAAGGCCTTTTCGCCACTATTCAGAACACTGTCTGATCTCTTTGGTTGTGAAATGTGCATCAAAGAGCACCTGTGATAATTTAGGTCACTCAGGTTTTCCATTAACTTTCACCCAGTGGACATTCATCTTGTGCAGGGACATTCATTTATCACTGCGCAACAGTATCAGCACACATGAGACAAGAATAACATATTTACTTGGAATATAGGAGGAAAAATATTACCTGATGTGAAATCAGTTGATAATGCGTAGTCATAGCCACAGTGGACAACTGTTCAAAAGCTGTTTTCTTGTATAAGCATGGGTTTTGATGGTATAGTTCATAACTCAAAGGGCTTTGTGAGTGATGAGAAGGACTTTGAATTGGATATGTTGGGGGACAGGAAGCAAGTGGATGTTCTGAAGGACAGGGTGATGTGATCGCTGGAGCAGGAATGGGTGAGTGGGTGGGCATTAGAGTTCTGGATGTACTGGGGTTTATTTAGGACTTTAGATGGTGTACCATAAGAATGCTGTTACAGTAGTCAATTCTGGATGTGATGAAGGCATGGATGAGAGTTTCAGCAGCAGAGGGGGAGAGTGATGGGCAGAGATGAGTTGTTTTTTAGGTGGAAAGAGAGGTTGTTGTCGAAAATGACTCCGAGGTTGCGGATGTGTGGGGAGGAATGTTAGTTGCAGAAGTGCAGCTAAAAATGTGCTGTTGGAGATGTTTGCCTTCAGGGCTTCCTGCCAGAAACTCCTTTCTTAATTAGCTTTAGGAAAAAGACTGTGGTTTGGGTTAAAATGAATAGATTTCTGACAGAAATGACTTTCTGACAGAAAGCTCTGAAGGCAGACTTCAGGAATACCTTGCCAATCCTTCTATAGTAGGACACCCCTGCAGGTAACATATGTTTCAACTACATTTCATACTATATTACAACTACACAGAAAATTAGGATTTTCTACAAAGCGTGGTGTTCATTCATTCATTCATGCATTCATTCATTTTCCATAACAACTTATCCTGTTAGGGGTCACAGGGGTGCTGGAGCCTATCCTAGCTGACATTGGGTGAGAGGCAGGGTACACCCTGGACAGGTCACCAGACTATAACAGGGCTGACACATAGAGACAGACAACCATTCACACTCACATTCACACCTACGGACAATTTAAAGTCACCAGTTAACCTGCATGTCTTTGGACTGTGGGAGGAAGCCGGAGTACCTGGAGAAAACCCACGCTGACACGGGGAGAACATGCAAACTCCGCATAGGGGTGGTGTACTTATATGGTGACATATTTATTTTATTTTTTTTAAAATGTACTGACATATTTGACCACTGTATTTTACCACCTCTGTGTCCTCTGGGTTGGGTTTTCACATAAGCCTGTACAAGTTTCTACCACACTCTCACATTTCTCACATCACTTTTTTTTTTTTTTTTTTACATTTTTATTCCCTTTAATTTTGTAATTATGTATATGAAACAAATAAAATAAAATAGTGACAGTGGAGCTGAGGGAGCAGAAGATGCTGATGCTTTAACGGTATTATAATATGGTAAAATATGCCAATATTATTACTTAAAAAGCATTCAAGATGTCTATTATTATTTCACAAAATATATAATTTTATTCATTTGTTAGTTAAATACACATTTCTTCAGTTAAAAACTCATGTGGTCCATCTGAGTGGACATGTAAAAAAATCTTTGAAAATTAGTGTTTAAAAATGAAGTTTCATGCCTAAAGAGGAGTAAAAACACTCAGGGGAAAAAATCCTGACTGAGGTTGTCATAATTCATGCATGAAAGGCTTTCAATTAATCTGAGATCATTCAGTATGACTGAAGTGAAAATTCGCTACTGCACAAATAATGTCTGCTGGTCAGTTTATTATTCAGACTTTTTATTGAACACTGGACGACGGCCAGACGGTGAGTGGTCTTCAGAGGAGTTTACAGCTTTACAACTTAGACTGACGTTTTATTTCTCTTTTAATTGCTCTGTTTAAAAGTTGACCCCCGTTTAAAGACAGCGACGTATTTCAGAATTACAATGTCACCCTGTCTTAAAGGAACAGTTCGACATTTTGGGGAAGACTCTGATTCGCTTTCTTGCAGGGAGTTAGAGGAGAAGTTAAAACCACTTTGATAAATATGAAGCTACAGCCAGCAGCCGCTTAGCTTAGCTCAGCATAAAGACTGGAAACAAGGGGAAACAGATAGCCTGGCTCCGTCTGAAGGTTTTTCACCCCAGTAACTTAATTTGTATTATTGTAAGTGGAGCGTTTTACTGTTACATGGTGGTCCAAATACACTGACAGAGTATTTTCCATTGTGGCAGTAATGCTAAATAAGTTTAAGTATAGTGGAAAAAAGTATCAGAAAATAGAAGCCAAACCCTCAACCCTCTCAAACGCTCCACAAACTTAATTCTAAAAGAGCTCCTTCAGGCTCACCTGTTCCGCCCCGAGACCGAAGCGTCCCAGACTGCGAGGACGTGTGCACTCCCCCGAACACGGTCACCCCCTGTGTGGCACCGCTGTGGAAGTTGTTGTAGTTGGGGATGGTGGTGACCCCGAAGCTGGGGTAGTGCTGCGGCGTGGGGTCGGACCCATAGCGGTACCCCGAGTTGTGTGAGAGGCTGGTCTCCCGGTCATCAGTGAGTTTTGCTGCTTCTTTATCCTTACATTGGACACAGCCCATTCTCTACTTTCTGTGGGTGGAGAGAGACAGAGATGAAATTAGCACGTAGGTGAAATAATAGCTCACAAGCCGTCTCCGATGGGGAAATTATGATTCAATATTCCATTATTCCAGAGCTTCCTCTGAGATTTACAGGGAGCCTTGTGAAAAATCTTTCAATTAGGCTGAAATTAAACACGATACGTTAAACTCCTTTACTAATTATACTTAGGAACATAATGTGACAGAGCTGCAGTGTGTGAATACTATGACTGCTGCTGTAAAAATATGTTCAGATAACGATACTTTATGCTGAGAATATTCAGCTTAATTCACACTGTAGCAGAATTTAACAGCACTACTTATCTTGGTTTACTTTTCCGTCTTAATGCACGACCTCTCTTGTAAGAATTTACTCCCAGACGTTGCATTTACAAGCTGGCATGCACTTTATTTTTGTTTTCTTTACGAGGAGCCACACGCCCATGTATAGATTTAGTTAAAATGCACAGAGAGGCCCTTAATGGCAAACCGCTCCCTGGCTCTGCGCTGGGTCTCATGAGGGGGACTGGCCTCACTAAAGCGCAGCTAAACCAGTTTCTGTAATGAGTGAGGCAATCTGCTTTGCCAATTAAAAAAGAGCCTCACCGTCTTTTAAAGAGACCCAGTTAAACTAACGCACATTTCCGCTCACCGTGCCCCCCTTTCCAGCCCTGCGAGCTCATGAAGCCACGGCTGGGAAGAGACCGCTGACAGCAATGTTGTCTTTCATCAGCACTAGCGGCCAGCTGACTTGGGAGACGGCTAATTGGAAACACACTTGTTTACAGTCGCTGTGGATGGAGAGAGGTGGTGCTAGGGGCAAACGGCAGGGCTGCAGGAGCCTGAGGAGGAGGGGGAAACTATCGCCCTGCTCTGGACTTTAGCTAAAAGATTCAGATTCACATTAACAGGTCAACTCACAGGTGGTGCCTCTTTTCTGTCAAGAGTAATTTATGAAAACAAGAGGAACAGTCCTCTTATGAAAAATGGTCTTGCCAATGATATCGACCAAAACATATTCACACAGAGAATAACAGTTTCAGTCAGAAGACACTCTTTGAGTCTCATTACTGAGGATTTAGAGCTTAAACATTAAGTAATAAGATATTTATTTTGATCCAGCTTCTTAAATGTGAACATTTCCCTGGTTATCCTGACTACTGGTGAAACAAAACAAGACATTTCAAGATGTTACCATGGACTCTTGGAGCCTTTTTGCCATTTGCTGACATTTCATAGACCAAAAGGTGACCATGTGGCAAACTGAAAATGTCTATCTGTTTTTTGGGAACCCAGTTTGCAGCCCCACATGAGCTGAAATCAGAGGCATGTCTCGAAGGACACCCGAGCTGAATGGTTACAAGGAAAGCTACAGAGTATATGACCGAATTCCTTCAGGGCTGTTTTACATTTACTAGCCAGAAACCCAAATAACTACATGAGAAAAAAAAGTGCAAACAGATGTGTCACTTGCTGCGAGCACTGCAACAGGGTACAGGAAAAGTAAAGCACAATGGCTGAAGACGAAAATCAGCATCAGTGTTTTACTTTTTTGAGAGCAGCGAGTATTTAAGACAAATGGAAAGTAAAAAAAGGAGTGCATACATTTGTCATATTGTCAAAAAGTCCATGATGCTGTGCTATTACCTTGTGGATTCTCTACTGTGTTACCTGCAGCCCACAGGTACACAGAAGTATAAATCACAAGCCTCCCAAATACAGACTTCACCTCCTGTGCACCGTGCACACCATTTTCAGTTTCTCCAGTTCTATATTTGCTCCACACTTCTTAACTAACAGAAGAGCAGAGCCACTGCAGAGAGAAGGAGGATCATTGTGATTCATTACTGCCAATAAAACCCCATAAAATACCCAGAAGAAGAAACAAGCCCAGCGGTAGCATTACAGTATAAGCCCCGACCGAAGCTGTGAGACCACAAGCTGAAATACAAGAAGGAGGAGGAGGACTGCTCACTCTCTGGTGATCCTTAAGATAACTAATAACTTTCATAGACGTTTATATCATGTCGAATCTTCTGGTATTTACAACGCCCCTCACCAAAAATAGCAGGTACTATATTACCTTGAAACTACAGTTTCCATTTAGAGAGGAAGGCACTCCTAAACAGTAGAAACAAGGAGTCTGTTTACTATTAAGAAGCCAATGTGACACTTCCTGAAGCTGTCAAACAATTCATCAATTGGTTGAAGAAGATTTGCCAAAAATGAATAAATAAATAAATAAATAAATAACCCCCAGATATCCAGTACAGACCAGCCTCTGTCTTAATTAAACAGGGTTAGTAACATATTAAAATCTTTTGTCGCTTTCACACATATTTCACAGTAAATTACTGGAATAACCTCTCAATCAACGCTAGTGATTTTCTCTCTTTACACAATATTCAGGAACATTTGTGTCTTGCGCCTTTTCACACACGTCATGGCAGTGCTAGAATAGATGGGGTAACAGTCCAGGAAATGGTGGTGATGCAACACCTATGGATGCCAACTGTTAAAAAACTCAACAAAAGAAGAAGATCGCAAGGTTGGGATTATATTGACGCGGTGGAAGATGTCTCTTATTATTTTCAGGAACATGGCAGCCGAGGAGCTGTTTCTATCTGATGCTAGTCTCTATATACAGACTCTACATTCAGTGAATGTAGAGTCTGCAGGCAAACCCCGGAGATCTTGCCTCCGGAAGAAGAGCGGAAGAGCCCTGGTTTCCGGTTGTAGGCTGTTTGTAGTCCACGTGATATTGACCAATTACGTTTGAGCCTGTTGCCAGGTTAAACAGTCCGTGCGGTGAACTAACGAGGCGGAACATAATTGGCGTCACTGCAAACTCTGAATCCATCGTAACGGTTCAGCATATTTACTTATATATAAATGGAAGTCGGAAATGGAAATTCGTCTCCTCCGCCCAAATCAAACCGGAATGCCAAAAAATCGGGGGTCTGCCCCCAGAGGCTGTATCACCGCCTGCTGGAAGTCAGACGCCGAATACAGCCGATGGGTTCCGAGAATGATCTGATGCTGACAAAAGAGCTGGTGCTGCTTGCTTGTTAGCCCCAGGAATGAATCCTAAAACTCAGAAATGAATCAGTGTTTTAGCACTACTGGTACCTAGTCTCCACGACAATTGTTTTTTTTGATTGTGTTTTTGGTTTGATGCCTGACATAAGGTCCGTGGCTAAAACAAGCTTCAGAGAATTTTAAGTTTTGCTCTACGACTTAAAAAGTCAGTAAATACCCCACTTGTGAATTTTGAATCTCTTAGATGTCTTAAAAAAGGTGGTTCTTAACAAGTGGCTCAGTGAGACTACTGAAAGTTGAACACGGCTTTACAGCCTTGTCGTGGTGGCGACGTTAAAGTCATGCAACTGTGGTGTAGTTTGCTTGTAACCTAACATTTGCTATGTACTTCTGGCGATAGCATTTATGCTTCAAAGAGGTGTTCATTTGTGAAGATTATCTTTCTGTGAAAAATGTGTGAGTATGATAAACTCGTTTGCCACAGAGATTATTTTCTGCAATGGAAAAAATCCCATAGGCTGTTTGGCGAGGGAATCAGGGCGATGCTAACGTCATTCCTAGAGCACTCTACGCTAAGTCATAAACAAGTCATGGATTCAAATACGTCATCTGTAGAGTGTTGTAATTGCTTTGCTCGCTACATGTGAAACCATCTTCTGTCAGACAGACGTAACCCTGTACATGCTTGTCCCTGCAATGTTACTGCTTTCATTCACACCACAGAAGTACCTGCATTTTACCTGAAATGTTACTAGAGCCATTTTTTCATATCAACTCCGGACAACGACCACAGAATCAGGGCCGCACATTGTCTGGAGTTTCTCTTTCGCACATGTAGCACACAACAGGAGACTATCTGTGTCACAAGTATTCTCATCGACTGGAAATACTTCATGTGGATTAGGTGAGGGGTGGTGAGAGGAGGCAGGTGTAAAGGAGGCAGGACATGATGTGGGTTACAACTGCAGTGCCATAACTGATATCTAATAAACAACAAAGTCTCTAGCCGTTCCTTGAATTTGATGATTTCAGCTTCATCCCTTACCGAAAGACTTTCCTGAATCTCGTCATCTCTCCAGGTAGATATTAAATGACCCTTCGTCTTCACCCTCAGATGTTTGTTTTTCCCTGGTTTCAATAGAAACTTCATCAACACGCCCACTCGCTCACGGTGAACTCTCCAGACAATGACCTCTTCTGTTTACAAACGGGAGCTGGCAGGATGAAGTCTACTTAATGTCCGATCCAACTGATTCGGACATTTGCTTTCTCACATGCAGCTCTTCCAGGTAATGTCTGGGTAATTTCAGGTTTGCAGCGCATATATGAAAGGGGCTTAGGTCTTGAGGTGGGAAATTGGGGGTACAGATTCCCCTGAATATCGATCCGAACTCCCATTCACACCTGATCCCATGCAGGGAGTGTTCCCAAACATTTCAGGGAGAGATAGCATGTGTGACAGCTTCGGCGGAGAACTGCACAGGCATGGAAATATTAAGTGAACCTGACTGGGACAACACAGGTGGATTTTCTCTTTAACTGCAGTGATTGAAATGAAAATAGCACTGCATCCACTCCTGGAGGGATCAGAGTAAATGAGGGGAGATCTCACGTCGTCGTGCTTCCTGTGGGGATTATGAAATTCTTCCTGCTCTTGAAGTAAAAAGGCCAGGGACTACCATAGCTTGAACATATCTGCACTATCCCGCTGCACAGAAACTAGGCCATCTTGTATTGTTTATATACATGTGTTGTTCCCTCTGTGGTATTGTTGTTTTTTTGCACAGCGTTCGCTTAGTAAACATTTGCATATGAATCACATCTGTGTGCACTTTGTGTTGTGACCAAAGTTGCTGGATGAGTGCTATAAAAATCCAACATCTTGCGACAGCAACAGGCAGATTTATCACATTTTCACTACAGGATAATAAAGAGACCCACAGGCGATCATCACTGGCGTCAGATCTATAGGACGACCACTCTGTTGGTCAATTACACGCATGAATCCACGCCATGGATCATATCAGATTGTCAAGACAAAGCTCTGTGATATAATGATTTTGGTGTGCTTCAGGGACACACACACACACACACACACACACACACACACACACACACACACACACACACACACACACTCTACGCCAGACCTGCTGCACAACTTTCCCCCCCAAAAAAGCAGATGATGGCATCGCAGCCGCGGGGCTTGTTCCTTTCCGTGGCAGGGCCTGGGTATCGCATGACCACCTCAGCCTGCAAAAACGCTCATCACGCTATTTTCAGACCCAAATGAACAGCTTGCCTCGGAGAGGACCACGCTGGCATGATAAGGAAGATCCAATGGGGACAGGATCGTGGCTACGTGGTGTGTTGTAACAGTTAATGGCAAAAGGCAGAGACGTGGAAGAGGGGGAGGACTCGACTTTCACACAGAGCTATCATGTTAAAACTCCTCATCTCGACTGGCTCGAGTCTGAAATCCGACTTTGATGTCTGGCCAAATCTGTTGAATAGTATTTGTCAAATCTGCTGTGTGATTCCCTCACATCAGGAAGTGAGGAATCAAGAGAAATGAAGACGCCAATATGATGTGAACACAAAGCAACAGGACGGGGTTAGTGCTACTACATCAGTCACAGCTGCTGCGCTCAACGGGAAATGAATTTCCCGTAACGACTGCCTTTATTTTGATGCTGTACGGGCATGAGGGTTAATCATCTATGGTAACACAGAGAGCTGGGAGCCATGATGAGATACTGGGCCATTTATAGTAAAGCTGCAAGATCAATATAGTAAATTAAAAGGACAGACATGTCAGGGTCACACAGCGTGACTGATGGATTACACAGGAGACAGTCAGGCCTGAGAAACAGACATATGTACTGTCTGAAAAAACGGTTCATGTGGACTGTTATTATCATACAGAGCACTAGTGTTGCTTCATCATAAAGCTGAAATCATAGGTATAGATTTCAGGGGGACGCAGAGGACATGTCCACCTATGTATTTAGAACCTGTGCATTTTCACCCCACAATAGAAACATAAAAGTAGCAGAGGACTTTTATTTTGACAAAATTAAAGACATTTAAACCATAAATTGATGCAGAAAATGCACAAATGGAGCATAAAGAATGCAGAATGCAGGAAATTAAGTGTTAAATGTTCAAAAAATTTCTGGCGGAGGACTCCCAGAAAAACACCTTCATCACATCAGCATTGAATTCAATGCTGATGTGATGAAGGTGTTTTTCTGGGTTGTCACTTTCCTGTCCTTTTAACTTGCACTCTGTACAGTTGTAGCTTTTATATTTCATTGTACTGGTACAATGACAATGAAGGATTTCTGTTTACAAACTATTTACTATTAACCCACTTGCCTGAAACACTCACCTAATTAATTAGTTATTTGATCAACAGACAACTAATCAACAAAAAACGATTCATTATTTCAAACAGTTGTGTATCTGTTTCCTCTTCAGGCTGTTTATTGTAGTGATGCGAGATAATATCGACATGTCATCAGTATCAACAGCTGAAGGCTTTAAAATTTTACAGTTGGTTTAAAAATGGCATGTGTTTTCCATGAAACCTAAGTTAATGTAGTTTCTTATTTTGCCCATTAATGTGTACATTTTGGAAAGCATTGTATTTTACGTCTGCATCTACAAGTGGGCGATCACAGCAGGCATAATAATATGTTAATTCTACTACAAGGGAGACTTGATGTTTTCTGCAATTAGGTGGAGAAAAAAATCTGCATTAGTATCGGATATCAACCAAAACAAGATGGAAAATATCAGCGTATCAGATAGGCTATCTGCAAAAATCCAGCATCATGCAAGGTTTCTTGTACTGCTGTAAAATGGGAATTTTTTCCTCTGGTGATCAATAAAGTTTTTAGAAAATCGACTGTTAGTTGATGCCCTGTTTTCAAGATTAATCAATTATGTTTATATCTATGAAAAATTGTAAAATTCATACACTATGGCCGAGGCTACCATACAAGGTGCCACCTGCTACTTTTTTTTTTCTTTAACAGACTCACACACCATCGGGAGCAATTTGGTGTTCAGTATTTTGCTCAAGGATACTTCGACATGCAGAATGGAGGAGCCGGGGATCAGACCGCTGATCTTCTGACTGGTGGATGACACACTCTACCTCTGAGTCACAGCCGCCTCAATATTAGAAAACTGTTTTTAAAAAATGGGCATTTTAATGTCTCAGAGAATACTTTGTTTTGTCAGACTATCAGCCCTCATTATAAAACCGATGGGTCAAATCACTTCCTTTACACAATTCAGTATCACTCCGCGTAGCCTCATCACCATAGAAACTTGGAAAAAAAACAAAAAACAACTGACTAGTTAGCAAACAAATTAGCACAATATGGATACATTTAAGCTCAACTTTGACCTCTGTGGTGACCTAGGCGAACTACAAAGGAGTGGACTGTGCAATGCATATTTCTAGGCTAACATCTGCTCAACCTGTAAGACGACACACAGAGACTAAGGTCTACGAACTGGAAAAAAAACAAGCTATTGGTGACTGAAACTCAGAGAAAGTGGAGCAACATCCTCACCATGACAAGCTACATGCCAACACCAACAAAAAGTGTAATCCTACAAGCAGTTTTCAAAGTCGTCCTAAGTA
Source organism: Epinephelus moara (assembly GCF_006386435.1). NCBI lineage: Eukaryota > Metazoa > Chordata > Actinopteri > Perciformes > Serranidae > Epinephelus > Epinephelus moara. The sequence continues at coordinate 14,470,306 of NC_065519.1, forward strand.
TGTAATGAAAAAAGCAGCACATTTTGACATTTAAGCAGCTGGAAACTGTAATTTTAGTAATTTTTGCTTGAAAAATGACTTCCAAGATTCCAAATAATGGGCTAATGGTCTCTTAACCTCTGAAATTTGGAAATTTGACTTGCAAACTATACTCGACTGATCATTACATCTATGAACGCCTTCATTATGTAACCCCGATGAACTTACATATCTCTCCAGAATACAGTCATTTTGCAATTCACCACAGCCTTTAACAAGACAGCTCTGTTTAATTTGAAGTGTGGGGTCCCTTTACACTCAGATCATTGACATGGCACAAAACAAGGTCAACCCTCCCACACCCCTCCTACTGAAGCCATACTCGCATCTACCTTATTCAACTCCGAAGTGTAACTTTCTGTTCATCCGACAAAGAAATGACGCAAAAAAAGAGGTTGATTTTCTGTCAATTTGAATGCGAATGAAACTTACCCCTGTGTTTGCTGGAGCTGCTGCCACTCTGACACTCTCCTCCTTATGGCCGCCATTCTCTGAATAGCTACAACATTTGCTTGTGTCGGACAACTGAGTTCATTCAGTGTATCAACAACGAGACAATGGCCACATTTCACTCTGCTACAAGATTATCAGCACAATGAAACACAGTGTTGAGGCTTTCAAAGCATTCTTCTCGTGCTGAATGAACAGAGCTGGTTATGAAACCCACAGCTGAGCTTCATACAGTATGTGGGTTTAGGTCTTAACTGTTTTGGTGTCACAGTGTTCACAGTTGAGTATGTTGTTGAGTCATGTTGTTAAATCACTAAGCCCATTGTAAACGCCCCGTCAGTCAATGAGATCTGTGATGTTTTTTCAAATGGGAGAAAAGGGCAAATTAGAAAAACATGACCTTTTTCTCTTTCTTTTCCACAAACAGGAGCAGATTCTTGCTGCTGCTGCTCCTGTCAGTTTAAATGGTTCTTTCCAGATGTGGTGCCAGTGGAGGGCAATGGTCGATGTAAGAATCCACTGGAAATAATGATGTGGTAGCTCGACAGCAATGGAGGTTGGAAGTTTTCTGGTAGAGCTGAATAACACTTGAGCTGATAAAAAAAAAACTGAGGCACGGGCCAGGAGGTGTTTGAGTGCTGTATGCAGAGCTGCAACGATAAGTTGATTAAAATGACTGGTAAATAAACAAGAAGTTAACTGGCATCTATTTTGAGAATTGTTTAAAAGAGCATCTAGTGGTGAGGACTGCAGATTGCAACAAGCTTAAACTTCTCCTGGTTAGGATTCCCTCAGTCTTTATTGTTCAGGAGGTTTTTACCAGGAGCCGAATTATCCGCAGAGGTCTCTTCCTCTTCAAAACAAACAGACCAGCTGATTAAAATTGGTAAAAACACTGAATAAAGCAAGTTCAATTTACGAATCACTGTTTTTTCCAATGCTGTTCTGCTCATCGCAGATGGGCTGCTAGCCTAACACTTCCTAATGTGTGCTCGCCTGTTTTCTCTGACAACTTAAGAGCCAGACATTCAGCAGGTTTTTACCAGGAGCCGAATTATCCACAGAGGTCTCTCTCTCTCCAAAACAAACAGACCAGGTGATTAAAATTGATAAAAACACACGATAAAACAGTTTCAAGTTCTAAAACAGTGTTTTTCCAATGCTGTTCTGCTCGTCACAGACAGGCCGCTAACCCAGTACTTGCTAATGTGTGCTCACCTGTTTTCTCTGCTAACTTAAGATCCAGGGGCCGGCTGCACAAAACACCTTAAGTTAAGTTATTCCTTAAAGTCCTAGGTAAGGTTTCTTCAAAATACCCTAAAGGTTTCTTAAATACTTAAAAGTTCACTTAAGTACTATGGTTTTCTTCTTGTCTTGGTCATACAGTTAAGGAATCCCTAGACTGTTGCACAAAAGACCTTAGTGACCAAAGCAAGGTTAAAAAAAACTTTAAGTACCTCTGACTCTATCTTAACTGCAACATGACCGAGTTTACGGTGACATAAAGAAAAAACTAACACACCCCCAGGAGAACCCAATGAATGCGCTTTTGATTTCACACAATAGATGTGACTACATTTATTTTCATTGTTTCTTCCTACTATCGTTTTCTGATTTCTGGTATTTGGGATCAAATTTACTTTCTAGTTGTAGTAGTAGTGCATCTTTTCCTCCTCTGACCAATATGGTTCTCTTGTCTTCTTTTCTTCTGCCATTTATAAGCCAACTTTGTGAGACAATAACAGGAATCACAAGTGTGAGTTCAAGCAAACAATCTCCATGGAAACTTTTACCGCTGTGAGATCTCTTTCAACACAGTAAATGGGTTAATGGTTTTCCTTAACTAAGGAAACCTTTTAAGGGATTCCGTGCAACTGTGCGAGTCTCTCATCTAAGGAGAAATCAAGCCTTAAGTGTCATACTTGAGGAGAAAACTTGAGGTGTTTTGTGCAACCGGTCCCAGGCGTTCAGGAGGGAACCGCATTATCCACAGAGGTCTTTCCTCTTCAAAACAAACAGGCCCACTGGAAACACTGGATGAAGCAGTTTCACATTAACAATCAGTGTTTTTTTCTGACACTATTTGGCTCGTTGTGGAAGATGGCCAATATGAAAACGCAAATGGCCCTCTCTAGAGCCAGTGTCTGGTTTGTCTGTTCTGGGCTACTGTAGAAACATGGTGGTGCAGCATGGTGCTCTCCGTGGAAGAGGACCTACAGGTCATTCTAAGGTAACGAAAATCACAACAATTCTTATTTTCAGGTGATTATACACTAAAGAAGACAGGCTTATCATACATATTATATTCCATTTCTGCCAATATATCCCCATAAACCCAACATACTTGACCTTTAAGTTAAATTCTACGCAAAAATGTCAAAAATTATGCAGTGTCAGTTTCTCCAATCTGAGGAATTGCTGCTTTTCTTTGTTTTACAGCATTATAAACAGAATATCTTTGGGTTTTGGACTGTTGGTCGCTCAAAACAAGACACCTGAATGTGTCAGCCACTCTGAGACACCAAGATGGATATTTTCAACCAAACAACTATTAAAATTAATTGATTAGTCTGTAAAATATCAGAAAACATAGTCACAATTTCCTAGAGCTGTCCGATCAATAGTCCAAAACCTAAAAGACATTCTTGTTTACAATCATGTTGAGACAAAGCATTGGTTTGCCAATTTTGCTTCAAATAAGGACTAAAATGATTCATCAATTATCAAAACAGCTGCCCATTAATTTTCTGTTTAACAACTAATTGACTGATCAGCAAACAACTGCAGCTCTCAATGAAAATAATCATGTGTTGCAGCCTTACTGTGGCAGCATGTGACATCTGTTGACTGACACAATAGTCTTGTGTATGAACACATTTTGCTTTAACCAAAGTAACTAATTAACCCTAATTTCCTGTGCTACATATTTCACCTCTGTCACAGTTTATGTGCCATGCAGTGTGTGTGATACAAGTAGGCTAGAGTGTGTGGACACAGAGGGCCTGAGGGGGAATCTACACGGCCCATGCAACTCCTTTCATTCAATATTCATCCACATCACGCACGCCAGTTGTGTAGCCATTCATGGACCAATGACAGGCTGAATACTCACAGCTCCAGGGCTGCAAACCAACACACAGCTACAGCCTAACTTATTGCACAATGCTTTAGCTCGCAGCTACACACTGTGTGTACATCCTCCCCCGGTGTTTGCCAACAAGATGGATGGCTGCACCTCCAGACACATCAGATAACCCGATTAGGACAGCTTTAATTGGATATTTAACAGCGTGGCAATGCAATTAGCTTGAATCATATGACAATTATTTTGGGGTGAATCAATACGAGGCTGTCTGCAGGCCATTGTGGCGTTTATCATGTGTGTGAGTGGCCTCAGTGGTCAGCTCTGCTTTGCTCTGCAGCGCATCCATCCCTGCTGCTGCTGCTGCTGCTGCTGCAACACAAGATCCCCCTCTCCACAATCACTGCAAAACATCACCCACAATCACCAGACCTCCACCTCTCCCTGTGTTTTCACCCCCTCAGAGGGCACGGTTACCCGTCAGTACATGCGCCAACATCTGCAGGATGACTGGAAGGGATGCTGGCTGGGTTGCAGCGACCCACAATGTGTTATTTATCTGCTCTGCTCTGTTTCCCGAGATGAATTCATCTCGCAGTCCACAGCGCAGAATGAGGGACGAGGCGGTGCACCAATTGAGATTCAACACAGGAGGAGAAAAGAGCGTGCTTACCGCAGAAAAATCAGATTAATCCATCGGGGTTTCCAGAGGGACTCTTGTGCGGGAGATCGCAGATGTGTGTCTACTCTCTGTGAGTGTTTTTTCTTGGCATTGGGAGAGAATAGCGGTGGGATACCCGTCCCTGCCGATCCTGAGGCTGCTGTCGCCGCCGTGCGTACAGATGATGACGATGGCGACCAGGGTCAAGCTCACGGCCATTACATGCACAGCTTCTGGTTGATCCTGTCACAATAAACCTGTTATCTCCTGTCATTTCAACGTGAAAACAACAATCAAGACTATTTTCATCAATGCAAAGTGAATGCATTGTAATCCCACTATCATTATTTTAGTATAATTGCATTAAGCACATCCAATGCATGATTTCTACATGATTATTTCCTGTGCTTTTATTTTGACATGCAAACGCAGCTTTACTTTCCGGTTTATCTCTTGACGTCTTGACGCAGTTGTGATTGCGTGCAGCCACCCCAGAGCTGTGATTGACACTGCCTTCAACCAATCACAGATCACAATGCAAAGTGAGGCACCGCCCCGTTTTTGGAAAAGACTGAAAAACAGGAGCATGATTGGCAAAGTGTTTGTTTTTGTTCAGGTCTCTGTACACTCTTTTTTTAAGTGCCTAAATGTGGATGAGACACACAGATCACACAGGGTCCTCATACAGAGAGAAAACATACTAGTTTTTATTTATGTAGTCTTTATTTTATCAAGAGTATTCCCACTGAGATTCAGAATCTCTTTTGTCCTGAGCCCTAGAAGAAACAAGGGTGTCCAAACTCCAGCAGCACTTGTAATATTTAGAACAACTATTGCAAGATCTTACAATAAAGGTCTTCTCCTCGTTATGCAACAAAGTTGTTTTAAATACTAACGTCCCTTCTCCATGCACCTTGGAAGTAGGTGAAGTTGCTCCAGGAATTCTCATCCTGCTTTTATACACAAGAAACAAGCAACAGATTTAAAGGTCCAGTGTGTAGGATTTGAGGGGGATATATTGGCAGAAATATAATAGTGTATGATCATCTGAAACTAAGATTTGTTGTGTTTTTGTAACCTTAAAAGGAGCTGTTTAGGGGCACCCACTGGCTCAACTAGTGAAGCGGCCGCCCCATGTACAAAGACTGTGTCCTTGCTGCAGCGGCCATGAGTTCGTTTCCAACCAGTGGCCCTTTGCTGCACATCATTCCCCCTCTCTCTCTCCCCCTTTCACACTACAGCGGTCCTATCAAATAAAGGCAAAATGCCCCCAAAAACATATTTTACAAAAGAAAGACTGAGCTGTCTAGGGAGCATGTCTTCGTCTTCAGAGATCACCATGTTGCACGTGCAGCCACGTTTCTTCAGTAGCCCAGAATGAACAAATCAAACATTGGCTCTAGATAGGGCCATTTGAGTTTTTGCGTTTTTGTGTTAGCCAACGTAGTTAACACTGATCTTTGCAGATTATTCAGCTTCTGGTAAAAAAAAACAACCCTGAAAGTCTGGATCTTAAGATATCAAACAGAAAGGTGAGCGCACATTAGCAGGCTCTGGGAGAGTGGCTGGCCTACAATGTGTCAAACAATGACAAAGAAATATTAATTAGTAACATGAAACTGCTTTATTCTGGGTTTGTACCATTTTGAATCACCTGGTCCATTTGTTTTAGAGAGGAAAAGATGTCTGCAGATAATATCAGCTCAGTAAAAAACCTCTTGAGCAATGATCACTGAAGGAATTCTCACCGGGAGAAGTTTCAGCTGGTTGCAATCTGAAATCTTCACAGCTAGACGCCACTAAATCTCCCTCATTTTACACACTGCTCCTTTAATACAAACAATTTACAGCAAACAATGAATTAGTAACATTCAGTAACAGGACATCTGCTTTTAGTGGTCAAATGGTCCCTTATCCTTTTTTGATTAATTAGTAACTAGGCGTGCATTTTAATTAGAGCCAAAAGAAATTCATGAATTACTGGGTTTAATTTTTGTTTGTCCAATTCAACAGGTCTGAGGGGATTAATTTCTATTCCAACTAAAATCAGCAGCAGCAGGTGATTTTCCTCTCTGCCCGAAGGGCCGCTATAAATGAAATCACCCCCTGAGGTTTTTTTTATAATAATTTTTATTTTATTTATTTATTTTTTGAATTAAAACTGAATACACAACTGAGCATCCATGGAACATAACAGCAGAGTAAAGTCTAGCCCTTGGTATCTTCTTATTTCAGGTTGTATCCATGTGATCCATGCTCCTACTGGAAGCTTCCCAAGCCAGTGAAGCTTTATAGAAGTGTCTCATCATGTATTTATCAAAATGTCAAAAACTTTCAGCCACTGAGAAAAAATTCTGGGAGCAAAATGCAACATGTGTTGCAACAATCAGAGCAAACAATCCTGGCCCGGATTAAAATATCTTCACTATTTAATACTTAACAAGGATTTACAGCAAAAACTAAAACCTGCTCAAGAATGTAATTATGAATCACAGTGCTGACCTCTGACCTCCATTCACAGTGTTCTGCAGCTGACTGGGCTTCAAATAACCAAACATGCACTCCAGGTTTATTTGGTTCACTAAATGAGCTTTTTAGGAACAATGAAACAGAAAAACAACTATCATTGTTAGTCACATACAATATTATCACGTCCATTCATTGTGTTTGTCCAAAATAATGTACTCCTTTCCTGTCAGCTCACTGACTTGCTCAAGAACACTTTGACATGTGGATGTAAAGAATCTGCGAAATCAAAGTGTCAACCATATGGTCGACCCACTCTGACACCACCACGAACATTCTGTGACTTGTTGTATTTCAGACTCCGGCTGCACAGTCAGGTCTGTTTTTGTAATGTGAAATATATAAGGCAAATTTTGTTGACCTGAAGCCTGGGTGATGCCGCCATTTTTGAGCTTCTGCTAGTTACTGTAACACTTGGATGTCACATCTACAACCATGTAAAAAAAATATAAGCTGCAAACCTTGATGCGTTTGCAGTAGATCATTAGAAACATTAGGTTGGACTGACCATAGTCTGGGGGTTTCAGATCAGCACTTTTATATCAGTAAATGCATTAAAATCAAGACAGTTTCAAATGATTTTGTGGATTTTTGTATTATATGTTGTATTTGTTGCATTTTAAATGTGTTTTGATTGGCTGCTACCTCAGCCAGGTCTCTCTTGTAAAAGAGATGTTCAATCTCACTGGGACTTCCTGGTTAAATAAAGGTTAAATAAATGAAAAATAAAAGTTTCTCAAGTAGAAATCTTACTGTAAATTATCTTTTCAAATGCTGCATGTTTAAGTCATACGAAAAATAATTCAATTATGGTTATTAGATAATGTTAATTTCCATAAAACGGGATGTGCCGTTAAAGTGTCTTTTATTTTACCTTGATAGAGAAAAATCTGTGCATATTATTAAAATGTACACACTTAAATATAAATGGACATGTTTAGTGTTTATAAAGATGTGCATTTACCATTAAAGGACATCTTGACTGTTTGGTAAAGGCTCATAACAGAGAAAACCCGGAAATGAGTTAGCATTTCAGCACTTATGGTTCCCTCGTCTCCAAGTCAGGATTTTTGGTTAGATATCTCAAATAAGGTCTGTGGTTAACACAAGCTCATATTTTGTTCTAAGACATAAAATACTCAAGTAAATAATACCCCACTCTTGAATTTTGAAGCTTGAAAATGGCGGTTGCTAACAAGTGGCTAAATGAGACTATAGAGCGTTATCACTCCGGGCAACACCCAACACAGCTTTACAGTTTTGTTATGGAGGTGATGTTGAAGTCATGCGACTGTAGTTTTACTTTGTTCATTGCGTAACATTAGCTTTTTGGCTTCTGGCGATTGCCTTTAGGCTTCAATAATCAGAGAGTGGTGTTCAGTTTGCTTCTTTTTGCCAATAATCCAAAATCCAATGGATAAATCTCATTGGCTTTTTGACAAGGGTACCAGTGCGATGCTACAGTAACTTCCGCGTCGGCCTAAAGAAAAGAACATCATCCCTTAGGCACTGTACACAGTACCTCTTTAAAATAATAAATAGTAATAATAATACATTTTATTTAATGGCAACTTTCATGGCGCTTAAAGACCCCTTATACGTGAGATAAAATCAGAAACAGATTAACAAGCAACAAGCACCAGTACTTAAACATCAACACACAATAAGCAACAGAGCACTAGTAAATAAAACATCGATAAAATCAACAATAAAACCTACAATAAGCAAAATCATGTCTCCTTTTGAACATTTTAGAAAACTGATGTTAATCCTCCAAACCTCTACTTGTAATTTTTTGGTATTTTATGTTACATTTTAATTTTTTTTTTTTTTTTTATCCATCAAACTATCTACCCCAATTATAAAATGTTAGGGCTTTTAACTCAACTGTATTTTATTTTGCATCCTATTTATCCTACTTAAACTATCAATTTACTTGCCCTGATCGGAAAGTATTAACTGGCTTTAATTACTCTATAATGGTATTTCCTTTTCTCTGTTTGTAGCTTTCTTATCGTTGTTTTCTTTGTTTCCGTAATTGACTCATTAAGGGTCAGCCCTCAAGTATCAATTGCACATCTGGTATGTGTAAGATATTGTGTTGATTTGTGTCCACACACAGACACAGACACACACACACGCACAGACACACACACACGCGTGCGCACACACAGCTGACAGGTGAAGTCTCTCTCTGTCTCTGTCTGGGCTGCGTGCTGCTTGTTGAGAACACTTGATGCCCTGCTGTCTTTGTCCCCTGGTTTACATATTCATGGCAGCTCGCCATACTAGCGACAGCTTTGCATGTAATGAGAGTATCACAACAATGAGCGTGGCCTAGTTAGCCTGATGAAGGGAGGGTGGCTGAGAGAAGTCACCCTAATCCTCAAACTGTTGTCTGCTCTGCTCTGAACTCACTCTCACCCTACTTCTCCATCACCAGGAGTCATGATCGCTGAACGTGCAGCCTCTTCTTCCCCGCAGCCATTTTGGACTAGTAACCATGGAGATGTGGGTCATGCAGTGATGGCAGAGAGAGAGAGAGGAGACTTGTGGCTGGTGGTGGAGTCAGAGCACTGCAGGCTGCCGGAGCAGAGGGCCATAAACTCTCATTATATCTGGGTCACTGGGATGCTCCAGCTGCAACAAGCAGACAAGACGCTATTATGCAAGAAGAGGGATGAGGGAAGTTGTGGGCACGGGGGCTTATGGTTACAGGGGACGTCTGTTTACTGAGTGAGGCATATGTCAGGAGGGTGCTGGTGATATGATATGAGACCAGCTGAGCGGTGCTTTCTCAGCTCAGCTGGCCAAAACATGTCATGTTTTGACACTTGCAGCTGATAAACAACATGTAAGGTTGCAGCCTCAAGAACTCATTTAACTCTGAATCAATCAAAATTAAAAAAATATGAGGAAATAAACAGTAACGTGGTGGCATATACTGTGATGCAATGTACTGTTTTTTTCTTTTTCTTATTAACAGTTTCATTGTTATTTCTTTCTTTTGGATTTAACACACATTCAACAAGTGAAAATCAGACAGGAAAAGCAAAAGACAAGACAAGACAGAGTAAAACAAAACAGTACAAAGCAAACAGTAATCAAGGGTGACAAGGGGGGTGCAAGGGTGACATTAATGTAGCATATGTTACATATTTTGGATCTCATACATCCATTGTATACAAGACTTTTAAACTGGGGCTACTGTTTGTACAGACAGTGTCCCTGTAGATGCAATATGCTGTTATAATGTGCTGTAAAAATAACAGTAACATACTGGGTCTCTGCTGCTAGCACCTTACAGTTATTTTACAGTGAAATTCTTTACAGTACATGTTTACAATCTGCAAAAATATTAAATAAAATTGTAGGCTATATTGTTGCATAGTATATTGTGTATTATTGCAATTTTTTTTAAAGAAGCATTTATTAATTTATCATTACTTTCTATTTAGCGTGCAAAAAATACAGAACAAGTCAAAACATAAATGTACAAAGACAAAGGACAGAATGAATCAACAATGGCAGAAATGTTGTTGCAACAACAACAATAAATATATAAATAAAATAAGATAAAATAAAAAATAAATAGAATTAAATTAGGTTAATATTGAATAAAAAAATACAATAAAATACATTTAAAAGTTTAAATGAAATTAAATTAGAACAATAGAATAAGATAAAATAAAAAATAAAATTAAATAAAATTAAACACAAAATAAATAAATTAATTGAATTAATACTGACTAAAAATATATACAATAAATAAATCAAAATAAAATAAAATTGAATTAAATTAAATCAAATTAAAATAGTAGAATAAAATAAAATAAAAAAATAAAATGAAATAAAATAAAAAACAACAAAACACAAAAAATACAAATTAAATAAAAATAAATGACATAAAATAAAACAAGACAAAATAATTTAAAATAAAATTAAACTAAATTAAATTAAATTAACTAATATTGAATAAAAAATAAATACAATAAATAAATCAAAATTAAATTAAATTAAACTAAATCAAATTAAAACAGTAGAATAAAATACAAATTAAAATAAATAAATAAATAAAGTTAAACACAAATTAAATACAAATAAATAAAATGAAATAAAAGGAGATAAAATAATATAAAATAAAATTAATTAGATTAAATCAAATTAAATGAAAACAGTAGAGGTGTCATTATTTTGAAAATCAAGAGAGAAAGGGAACAACAACAAAAAAAAAAGGGGGGGGGTGACACTCAAGTAAACAAAAAGGAGCACAAAAGAGCAAAGTCAGAGCAAGGATATAGCTTTTGTTAGCATTATTATTTAATTTCTCCGTATATTTTAGCAAACAGAGGCATTAATCACATGCTTACAGTGTTTAGAAATGAAATTTTAGTGAAAATATTTGCCAGTGTGAAGAATTAATATTTCAAAACACATAAATTGAACGTCATCTACATGTAAAACCAAATGTAGGCCATTTTTGTAGTTTTTGTGAGGCATATTGTTTATTTCAGTCTGGGATTATCAGATATTTTGGGGATATTTCCTCCCTGAAATCTGCGTCCAGTTAAATCTGCAGGACATGGTGAAGCTGTGTCGATGCTTCAGTGAAATCAAATCAAGTTGGTGCACCCTGAGGTGGACACAAAAACAAGTTGCTGCTCATGTTGTTGTGTCTCTCCTATTGTCCATGTCCCCCCTCTCCATGACCCCCCCTCGCTGCTTGGATTCCGGACTTGTGATTGGTGGAGACGGCCAGGCCGTGTCGTCATAGCCCCAGCGCCCATTCATCAGTGGACTTGGGCGTTGTACTCCGCATCTCATTTGCGGCGGGGCCAATTTCTCCATTTACAAACTCCGCTCGGGAAAAAATTGAAAGAATTCGTGTCGCTTTTGCGTCTTTGCCACATTTTTTTTGCAACTTCTCACACGTCCCTCTGCGGTCGTCTCGCTCTCGGCGCTGATTCATCGCTCGGTGAAGGAGGTGTCGGCGCTCCAGCTTGAGTTTTATTTGGGGAGGAAGCTTGCGGTCTTTGTTCATTCATTTGATCGGTTGGGTTCCTTTGTTGCACCAAAAAGCATGGGAGCACAAATCTCCAAAACCGCTGGCAAAGAGGAAGCTGCGGTGGAAAAGCCTGCAGAAGGTGCAGCGGTTGCAGCCAAGACAAACGGACAGGTAAATTATATTTTTAATTATTTGAGTGCGAAATTGCTCGAGTGGAATTTTATCTCGATTTTTTAGCAATGTGTTGCGTCAATGGCGTGCTCCATGTTCCCTGTAGCGCATCCCCACGCTCACCGGCGTTCAGGGAAAGTGGCCACATGTACCACCCTCACCAACCGGCTTTGTTCCAATTTAATGTATTTTACTTTAATTTACATTTCTGCATTTTATTTTAAACGCTTTAAATTCACACAGGCACATTTTTAATCGTAAAATATGAATATCAGGCCGCACACTCAACCTCCTGAATGTTTAATTGTTAATTTAAATTTGACATTTTTGATTAATTATATCATTAATTTTGGGGTTTTGGCTTCCTAAACATGCGGCTGTTTTTAATTCATTTGGTTGCAGTGTGTGCAGCGGGGGTTTGTGGCCGCTCTCACTGTGGCATGGCCATTTTAAAAAACCATACCACGCCTTTGTTGCCAGATTCAAGAAAGAAGCCACGTTTTTTTGGCACGCACACACGCCACACAATCAACCAATTATAAAAGCACACACAGTTGGATGAGGGATGTGTGTTATAATTAAAATAACACACTTTGGTTGAGTGCACAGGTCGTTAAAAGAGGAAAATAAAATCCCCAAATTCCTATGTTGTACCCACCGGCTCCACACTGAACGCCACCTGGTGGATCCCGGCGGTACTGCAGCCTAACAGAGTAGCCTACTGCTGAAAGCTACTGATCTGTCGTCACTCTCCTAGTAACAGATGTTGCTGCAGTTTTAGGGCTATTTTCCTATTGGTTACTACTAGTCATTGCATTTGATTAAATTCCAAAGCACGCCAGATTTAGCAGGGGGTGGTCTCTGCACACACATGTTCACATGTAGGCCTGTGTAGGCCTCAGATACATGATTATACATAAACAGAGTCCAGCTCCTGAATAGCAGGGTGATGTGCATGTTCAAGAATGACATTTTTATTCTGTCTTCCAGGAGAATGGCCACGCCAAGACCAATGGGGATGCCTCTCCAGCCACAGAGGAGGCCAACAAAGCTGATGTCCAGGCCAACGGTAGCACTCCCACTGAGGAGGCGCCAAAGGAAGAAGGCGAGAAAGCAGAGGCTGCCGAGGCCAACGGTGAGAAGGAGCCCGCCGCCACAAATGGAGAGGCCTCTGCCAAGCCCGAGGAAGGCACTCCTTCCACCAGCGAGGATGGCAAGCAGAAGAAGAAGCGCTTCTCCTTCAAGAAACCCTCCTTCAAGCTCAGCGGCTTCTCTTTCAAGAAGACCAAGAAGGAATCTGAGGAGGAGGGAGCAGCAGCAGCAGCAGCAGCAGAGCCAGCCGAAGGAGAGAAGGCGGCATCAGAGGAAGCGGCTGCTGCTGAGGAGGCCAAACCAGCTGAGGCTGCTGAGGAGGGAGCCAAGGAGGCTGAAGCTGAGCAGCCAAAGGCTGAGGAGGAGGTGAAGGCAGAGGAGCCGGCGGCAGCAGCAGCAGCAGAGGGAGGAGACGAGAAACCAGCTGAAGCTTCACCTACTGAACCAGAGACGGCAGCCAGTCCAGAGGCCGCCGCTGAGTAATCCTGCTGAACCAGACACCGGAATGAAGGAGGCGATGGAGCCCGTCTGAAGGAATGCGAGGACTTGTCTAAAACCAGGGATTTCTTTTTGTTCTTTTTTTGTTGGTGTTTGTTTACTATTCTGCAACCATCTCATCCATAATGACTGCAAGGTCCTTGGCAGTGATGGACAGGAGGTGTACTGGAGAGTGTGCTGCTTCCTCACTGCTCATTGGTGCTTGCATGTGTGACGTTGGGTGAGTGTGAACGTGCGAATGTGAGTGCGAGTGCTTTTTTTCTACATGAAACCATGACTGTGTTGACACGTTGCTGAATTTGACATATTTTATCAAAGTATTTGGTGCTGGGCAATTGGATGTAGCAGCTAAAGCTGTGTCTGCAAGATTTGACACATTGTGATATTTAAAGGGAACGTCCTAAACCAAGTCTTAAATGTTGTCTTTGCAGTGCACAGTTGTTTACAACTCCTAAAACTCGACGCTCCTGTGGACACAACCATTCCTGAATGACGTAGATCTAGTTAACTGTCAAACAATAGGTGCTCATCACTTCCCATTTAGATCCCACCATTTCAAAACTCTGTAGTAATGCACGTTGTATAGACTTTGATATTACTGGTTTTATGACTGAGATGTACCTAAATGACTGAAGTTTTTAAACAGATTACCCATTGTAAATGAAGTTTTTCTTGTTTTTCACCATTTGTAAGATTGAATAAAATTGGGAGATGTTTTAAGCAAATTTTGCATCAAGCTGTGATGACTCCAAACACCACTTGAAAATCTACACAAGAAAGAAGCACACAGATTCTGGGTGAGGGGTGCAGTCATTTTTGTTTCTCCTCTTTTCTTGTATATAATGAGGCCTCACCTGATTCAATATGGAATGTAACATTGCCCACAAGCTGGTTATAGGTGTTCAGTTTATTTTCTGTGAGCACTGATGAAGAATAAAGGAATGAAGTGGCACTCTGAGCTCATTTATTCATAATGTTTAGCATCAAATGTCCCCCCTCTTTAATCCGTTAACCGAGCAGGTGCGACATTTCAGCATTCTGTTGACTGAGAAATGCACACACTGATTCTTTGCTTTACAGCACCCTCGTGTGGTGCATTGTAGAAAATATCAGGTTAGGTTTCCATCAGTCTGTAGAGAGAAGCCTTTTTAAAGAACATATTTTGAATCTTAACACAAATAAATCTCATATTTGTATCTTATTAGCTGGAGAAAACTGCAGTAAGTGTAATTACACTAATCATATAAGCAAGTACAGGAAATACTACACGGCCCCGAGAAAGGAAAGATGCAACAGTTTCTGAGGAGATAACATTTTCATAAAAATATAAATCATCTTCCAAACTTATTCACTGAACTGGAGGAAGAGCAACAACAAAACACCTGATGAACTACCATGGGTGGACCATGTGACAACGGGTTCCTGGGCACAGATCTGCAGAAGGCCCCACCACCTCTACACAGGAGCAGGACACAGAGACTTTGTGCTGGCTTCGCCTCACTGAGTCTCTGTAGTTTGCAGTATGTTTTTGTAGTTTTGTGTCTCTTTGCAGTAATATTGCATGCCCTTGGGGTTGTTTTGTGTTTATTTGTAGTAGTTTTGTGTCTTTTTTTGGTCATTTTGTGTCTCTTTAAGGTATATTTGTGTCTGTTTTGGTTGTTTTGTGTCTCTTTGTCATCATTTTGTGTTTCTAAGAGGTACATTTGTGTCTCTTTGTATTTGTTTTGTGTCTTCGGTCATTTGCATGTCTGGTGTCATTTGTGTTTCTTCAAAGGTCGATTTGTGTGTTTTTTTTAATCCTTTTGTGTCTAATTGCTGTCATCATTCATTTGCATCTTTTTGAAGTCATTTTGTGTCTCTCTTTAGGGTGTATTTGTGTCCTTTGTTGCCATTTTGTTTCTCTATTAGTTTCTTTGCATGTCTTTGGTGTTGTTTTGTGTTTCTTTAAAGGTCAGTTTGTGTCTCAGGTCTTTTTTGGTGGGTTTGTTTCTCTTGGTGGTTGTTTTGTGCATCTTTGTAGTTACTTTGCATCTCTTTGTAGTCATTTGTGTCTCTGAAATAATTTTGTGTGTCTTTGAGTTATATTTGTGTCTATTTTTGTTGTTTTGTGTCTCTTTGATGTCGTTTTGTGGTTCTTTAAAGGTCATTTTGTGTCTCTTTAAGGTATATTTGTGTCTATTTTATGTCTCTTTGTATATATTTTGTGTCTTTTAGTTTCTTTGCATGTCTTTGGTGTCATTTTGTGTTTCTCCAAAGGTTAATTTGTGTCTCTGAGGTATATGTGTGCCTTTTTGGTCAGTTTGTTTCTCTTTGTCGTTGTTTTGTGTCTCATTTAGTTTCTTTGCATGTCTGGTGTCGTTTTGTTTCTCTTCAAAGTCATTTTGTGTCTCTTGAAGGTATATTTGTGTCTCTTTCGGTTGTTCTGTGTGTCTTTGTAGTCGTTTTTGTCTCTTTTAGTTTCTGTGCATGTCTGGTGTCATTTTGTGTCTCTTTGTAATCATTTTGTGTTTCTTAAAGGTACATTTGTGCCTCTTTGTTTTGTGTCTTAGTTCGTGTCCTTTTGTGTTTCTTCAATTTTTCCTTTTTTTTCCAAGTAATTTTGTGTCTTATCGTAGTCATTTTATGTATCTGTGTAGTTCATTTGCATCTTTTTGTGGTCATTTTATGTCTATTTGAAGTCATTTTGTGTCTCTTTGAGGTATATTTGTGTCCATTGTCTTTTTGTATCTCTATTAGTTTCTATGCATGTCTTTGGTATTTTGCTTTCCTTTAGGTCAGCCTCATAGCATAATTGCCTAAGTCATATTTTACGGTTTTCAGAAAAGAAGAAAAAACAAATTTTTCAGAAAACACACAAGGACTTTTTATTTATACTGTCATAGTAAGTCCGACCAGATATATAAACGAGTTTGCAAAAAAAAAAAAAAAGAAGACATAACAATTGCATAACAAAATTTGTTATGCAATTGTTGTTGGCCAAAATATGACTTAGGCAATTGTGCTATGAGGCTTTCTTTTTTGATGGGTTTGTTTCTCTTGGTAGTTGTTTTGTGTGTCTTTGAAATCATTTTGAGTGTCTTTAAGTTACATTTGTGTCTGTTGTGGTTGTTTTGTGTCTCTTTTAGTGTCTTTGCATGTCTGGTGTCATTTTTTGTTTCTTTGAAGGTCAGTGTCAGCCTCTGAGGTATATGTGTGTACCTTTTTTTGGTTGTGTTGTCTCTTTTTGTAGTTGTTTTGTGTTTCCTTAAGCTACATCTGTCTATTGTATATGTATATGTATATATTTTGTATCTTTTAGTTCCTTTGCATGTCTGGTGTCGTTTTGTGTTTTTCCAAAGGTCAGTTTGTGTCTCTAAGGTATATGTGTGCCATTTTTGGTTTGTTTGTTTCTCTTGGTAGTTGTTTTGTGTATCTTTGTAGTTCTTTTGAAGTCATTTTGTGTCCCTTTAAGGTATATTTGTGGCTATTTTGGTGGTTTTGTGTCTCTTTGTGTTTCATTTCTTTCATTTCATTTCGTTTCTTTGCATGTCTGTGTTTCTTTGAGGAATATGTGTGCCTTTTTAGGTTGGTTAGTTTCTCTTCATAGTTCCTTTGCATCTCTTTGGTGTTGCTTTGTGTTTCGTTAAAGGTCAGTTTGTGTACTTTATTGTTCATTTTGTTTCTTTATGTAGTTCCTTTGCCTGTCTTTGTAGTCATGTTGTGTCTCTTGAAGGTATTTTTGTGTCTATTTTGGTTGTGTTGTGTCTCTTGGTAGTCATTTTGTGTCTTAGTTCATTTGCATGGCTTTGGTGTCATTTTGTGTGTCTTTGAAGTGTATATATTTGTCTCTTTAAGGTATATCTGTGTCTTTTTGTGGTCATTTTGTGTCTCCTTTAGTTCCTTTGCATATCCGCTGTCGTTAAGTGTTTCTTGAAAGTATATTTGTGTCTCTGAGGTATATGTGTGCCTTTTTTGGCCTTGTTTTTTTCTTCATAGTTGTTTTGTGTATCTTTGTAGTTCCTATACATCTTTTTGTAGATGTTTTGTGTGTCTTTGAAGTCATTTTGTGTCTCTTTATGGTATATTGGTGTCTGTTTCGTTTGTGTATTTGCATCCTTTAATTCATTTGTACCTTTTTGTAGTCATTTTATGTCTCTTTGTCATGTCTTTGTATCTCTTTGTGGTCATTTTGTGTCTGTTTCTGGCCGACATTAGTCGTTAATTTGAGTGACATTTTGCAGGTGAAGGCCAGGGGAGGCCCAGACACTTTGGGCCCTGTGCCCAGTAGTCCATGTGAACCACACATTGAGGCCCCAGTCAGCTCATCCTGACATATATGTGATCATCACAAGCATATTCCCTTCTTTAAATCAGCCTAATTTGCAAAGAAACAAAGTGAAATTTGTTTGCTGCTGTGCAGTATTTTTAGGAACTCACTCGGGGAACAGCCACAACATAATTATGTGATGAAATTCGGCGTATGTTGCGTTAGCTGCTGCACCATAAATGATAGTGTTTGAAACAAACATTTTTATGGCGTTTAGTTTTAGTATCTACGGCAAACAACAAATGCAGCACATACCTAACTGTTGCCTGTGCTAACCATCGACACGCTGGGATTCCTTCAACCAGACCCCATAAAAACACCAAATTCTTTTTAAGAGTAGAAGAAGTTGCTGCAAATGTCTCCAGGGTGTTTTTAGTCACCCACATCTGCACCCATGCTCATTTTCAAACCCTCTATTTCCTTTGCACCCAGTTTAACCCGCTGTACTGCAGCTCTGGCCGCCGCAAGAAGGGTGTGTTTTACACATAATATTTCTATTTCTGCTTCCTGGTCTGTGTGTCCATCTTGGTCAGGTTGTTGAGGGATTTGTTGCCCAGTCTGGCCCCTGTGTTCCTCACATGCAGTATCCCATAATGCCACACACCACTCTTCATCCTCACAGTGTCTTCAGGTTCTTCCTCCCTTTGTTAGTGTCTTTCCAGACAAATGGATGGATACATACAAATAAACACAGGCAGGTGAGCCCGCTAAAAAACAAAAATATATCAAAGTGAAAAATATTCCTTTGAGTGCAGCAGATAATTTTGGAGTGTGGCTTGTGGAGTCAACCAGCGGCAGCGCTCCGTCTGTGTTCCTGTCTGTCCCACCTCATGTGCCGACCACAGAGCGTCTCTGAATGGCAGTCCCCTCAGATGGCAATCCCCAGTGGTTTCCTTCCACCGGCTCCCTCTCTCTTCTGTCCCTCAGGGCCCCTCACCTAACCACCGTCTCGCTCTCTCTCCCAGCGAAGATCAAACAGCTGCTGCCCTGCCAGAGGACCATCCCTGTCCTCATCCCACATGCTGCCTATTTTCAGCACACCCATATTCAGACTTGCACGGTAGAGTAGCTTTTGTAAACTTTGGCTGCCGAGCAGGCAAACCAGTGGCCATCATGTGGGGAGAAATTTATACTTCATCATCCTCATCCATCTCAGTTTCTATACTGGGAGCAGTGGTGTGAAGTAATAAAGTATATTTACTTCAGTACTGTACTTAAGTCAGTATTTCCAAATACTTAATTACATCTCAGAGGTAAATATGGTACTTTTCGCTCCACTGCTTTTGACAGAACTGCTTACTTAGATTCTTCATACAGAACATCGGCCTCTAAAATATGATGCCCTGTTAGAGTTTTAACTTTCATCTGTGATATAGGACTGTTTACCTCGGCTTCATGCACCTGGCACTTCTGAAAAGTCTTAATTTAAGAGTCCAAACCCTTTTACATGAGCTTGTTTTATGGATTAAAATACCCAACAGTATACAACAGACTTTGTGCTTACATCAGTATAAACGGGGTAGTTCTGCATTAGGAGTACTTTTACTTTTGATACTCTACTAGATTTTGTTTTTAAAACTTCCTGTGTTACAATCATATTCTTATATTATATTATTTTCACTTTTGATCGTAGGATTTTTACCTGTGATGGAAAATTTGGTATTACTTTAGTTTAAGTCCTCCTATTTAGCATTCATTAGCAGGATGCTCACTTTTCAGAAGTGGTTTATAACACACTAATTTAGTCTCACCAACACATCTTGAATATGTATATTTATTCAACATATAATGCACATAACTGTACAGATTTCTTTGTTTATTCTTATTCTAGTTTTGATTCTATTGATGTATATATTGCAGTGGCTATTATAGCATAATAATTTTTATATTTCTGAATGTAACATACTAGTTTACACACCATAATGTAGCACAATGCAGATATTTACGTATTTTTTACACACTTCAGACTTAGCACTGTGAACATATTTTCATTCTTAATATCTTAAGAAGTGGTGTTAAACATTGTAGCATTTTATTTTATTTTATTACCTTATATTGATATTTATCTGTTTTGTTTACTTTTGGTTGGATGGTCATGAAAAAATTTAATTTGGTTTCAGAAAGGAAACTTTTTTTGTGGCTGAATTTCTTTGCCAGGCCTAGGATAGAAGGCAGAGTATTCTGTTTCTGGACTGAGCAGTTAAACAACATGTACTTTTGATTGTTTCTGCAAAGTCATTGTAATGGTGCCTTCTAAACCCATGAGGGCTGGGCACATGTGAGTGTGCATGACACAAATAAAAAGCAATCAATCAATCTTTTAATTCTCTCTCTATTAAGAGCAGAGTGACTATAATGAATCATAATTTCCCCTCAGGGATCAATAAAGTATTTCTGATTCTAATCTCTGATCCTAATATAATGTAGGTGTAAGCCGAAATAAGGACATTTCAAGTGTTTCTTAATGTACAGTGTTTGTCAGTATTGTAACTTTTCCTTTGAAGACATATTTTATATCATTAAAACTCTGTTTCACTACACTGACATCCACAGGGTGGGTTCACACAGGAGGTTAGGGTTGTTGACAAATACATTATTGATCTTAACTACATTACAGTGTGTTGTTAATGATTAATGAAATATTTATATACTGTCTATATATCTTTGAATAAAGTGTTGTCTAATGTTTTACTGTTGCAGTATTGCTTTTTCTTTATGTCATACCTTGCTTAATCCATGTGGCTAAGTGCTAGCATCCATTATTAAAGGGACTGTCCACCCCAAAATCCAAAATGTCTGCCTTCTCTTCAATATAATGAAACTAGATGGCACTTGTGGTGCTCAAAGTGCCAAATAAAGACATTATAAAAACTCAACAGCAATGTCTCTTTTCAGCAATCATGACCTGGAGCAGTTTAACATAGGAACTATTTTCTCTCTACCGAACTACACCCACCAACCATATCCCTACCCAGAAGGAAGCGTGTATCTCCTGCTAGCTCACCTAGCACCACTGAGCTAGCTAATGGTACAGCTCAGCTAAGGTGGACACCATCAATTAGTATATCTTGTGATGTCACAAACACAAGCCTCTCGTCCATGAGTAGATGCATGCTTCCTTCTGTGCAGTGATACGGTTGGCAGGTGAAGAAAATAGTTCCTACATGAAACTGCTCACAACAAGGTCTGTGGATTATCTTGAGTAATCAGGTCATGATTTCTGGAAAGAGACATTGCTGTTGAGTTTTTCAAATGTAGTTCTTTTCCTTTGATGCTTTGAGCACTATGAGGCGAGTGCCATCTAGTGACATTATATATTTGAGAGCAGGCAGACATCTCTATAGCCGATATCTCCAACACTTGGCAACTCACACCAAAACAATTTAGACTGATAAATACCACTATAGGTAAGAGGAAAAATATGTATTTTTGATTTTGGGATGAACTGTTATTGAGTATTGTTTCAGTTTTTATATTTTGTCAAGTAATTAGGGGTTAGGTTAACTGGTTAGGTGTGAGTGTGAATGTGAATGGTTGTCTGTCTCTATGTGTCAGCCCTGTGAAAGTCAGCAACCTGTCCAGGGTGTACCCTGCCTCATGCCCAATGTCAGCTGCAATAGGCTCCAGCACCCCCTAGACTCCCTACAGGATAAGCAGTTACAGAAAAATGAATGTTCAGAATTATTTGGAATCCATTAAAAAAGTGCTTCTGACACAAAACATCTGTTTAGACATCTTTTATTTTGGTCATTATGCTTTACATGACATAATGCATGTTCAGGGATATAACGATGCTGCTGGTAGTTTGTGTTTGTATGACAGTATTCTGGTGACTTATTTCATTATAACGGTCAATTTGACCATTACCATTTCACAATATTCAAGTCACATACAATGATAACAGTTACAACATGTTGCACAGAAAGTATTTGTGTACTTTTTAATAAGATTATTGGTCACCCAAACAAAAACAAGCAGGTACAAAAAAAAACAAAAAAACAAAAAAAAAGACAGACAAACACTAAGTTAAGAATCACCAGTTGAAGTCAGTATAAAAGAACCAGAGTGGAAAAAGAAAAGGTCAGGACACAACACAGTTATAACACCTCAATTTCACATGCTGTCTCCATTACAAAAGCTCACTGGTAACTTTGTGGATTGCTTCCCCCATCCCTGATCACCTGTTTTCATAAATTAGTTTTCCTTCTTCTAAGCACCTATTTCTTGTAGTTTTCAAGTCGCGATGCTACTATTCCTCAAAGAAGGGTGAACTGCCTGTCTGCTTGGTTGAGGAAAAATTGAACAGGGAGTTTACTTTAGTTTGAGAAATAGATTGCAAATTTAGTTGGTTGGCTTTTTGGGAACTACTGTATCAACGTATCACGTTGAAGCAATGAGGAACCCAGAGAAAGAGCAGTGGACATTCTCGGCAGCAAAGACACCATTGGCCTCATCGTCGGGGATCTGGACGTACACTGTGTCCTGCTCATCGAGCAAGAGGACAGCGCTGCCGGACATCTGGTCCAGGAAGCCCTTGTTGTACTCATCATAAGTGAACATAACGGGCTGGCCGTTCTTGTACAGAGCCACCAGGGCATGAGCTCCATTAACATGGATGCTGTAAGAGAAGTAGTAGACTCCAGGAATTTGGCAAGTGAAAATGCCGGTCTCGGGGTCATAGTGATTCTCAGCATTGTACACGATCTGGTCAAACTTAATGGGGGTGCCAGCAGCAGGGTAGGGGGTGGCCAGAGATGCAGTGAAAGCAGACATGGGGGACTTGACCATAACCTCGCCCATTCCCATGCCCTTCTCAAACACAACCTCGCCAGGAGGACCAGGGGGACCAGGAGGGCCGGGAGGGCCAGCCTCTCCATCAGTACCATCGTCACCAGGCTGACCAGGTGGACCCTGAGGTCCTTGGACACCCTTAGCAGCCAAACCAGCAGGGCCAGCAGGACCGGGGAGACCTGGGTGTCCCTTAAGGCCGGGAGCACCTGCGGGACCTTGAGGCCCAGCGGGTCCTCTGGAACCTGGAGCGCCATCAGCACCAGCGGCACCTGTCTCACCTGCACGGCCGGGATGACCTTTGGGCCCAGCAGGGCCTGGGATTCCTGGGGCACCTGGGGTACCTGGGGCACCTACATTACCCTTGTCACCTGTGGGTCCAGTGGCTCCTCTGGGTCCAGGAGGACCAGCTGCGCCTGGGTAACCCTGCTTGCCTGCGAAACCCTGTGGTCCCTGATCTCCCTTGTTTCCCTTAGGTCCCTGAGATCCAGTTGCACCTGTATCACCTTTAGGGCCAGTAGCACCTTGCTCACCTGGGAAACCTATTGCACCCTGAGGTCCAGCAGGACCAGTGGGACCAGTAGCACCAGTAGCACCAGTAGCACCAGTATATCCTTGATCACCCTTTGCACCTGTGGCACCTGTGGCACCTGTAGCTCCCCTCTCTCCCTTCTCTCCATTTGCACCTGGCTTTCCATATCCGGGCACTCCAGGGGCACCAGTGGCTCCAGCAGCTCCCTGGTGGCCTTTAGGGCCCATGGGGCCAGGCAGACCTGGGGCACCGTTCTCACCTGGTTTACCTGCCACACCTACACCTGGGGCACCAGCGTGTCCCTTAGGTCCCTGTGGTCCCATGGGACCTGTGGCACCATCTCTACCTGGGCTACCTGACTTTCCTGGCTCACCGGCGGGACCTGACTTTCCTGGCTTTCCAACTCCAGGCTCACCTGGTGCTCCAGTTGCGCCCATGGGTCCTTCAGGTCCTGTCTCACCCTGAGGTCCTTGAACTCCCACCCCTCTATCTCCCTTAGAACCTGGCAGACCAGGTACACCTGGATGTCCCTTCAGACCAGGCTCTCCTCTGGGTCCCATTGCTCCGGGGAGACCTGAAGGTCCAGGCTTGCCAGTGGCAGAGAGGCCAGCGGGTCCAGGGCTTCCAGTGGATCCGGGGGCTCCCCTTGGTCCCTGAGCGCCAGGGGCTCCGGTGTCTCCTTTCTCACCAGGTGCTCCGTTGCTGCCAGGTTTGCCAGGTCCACCTGGGGATCCAGGTTTGCCAGAGATGGAGCGGCCAGGAGATCCGGGAGGTCCAGGGGGTCCTTGGGGTCCAGGCAGGCCTTCGGCACTCTCACCTGGGGGGCCAGGAGGGCCAGGAGGTCCCTCAGGGCCGGGCTCACCTGGGGCACCAGGCTCACCTGCCACTGACATCACTGTGAAGAGAGTCCATCATCAGCACCACCAAAACCAAGAGCTAGAATGCACTAAAATCCAAATAACTACACAAAAATACAGATTGGAGCAGATACAATGCACACCTGTCGTCTGTGCATCATATTCATACAATGATATCTTAGAATACATGGTCTAGTATCTCTAGTACCTCTGATTATATCCAATTCAAGTGACAAAAAAATACAAGAACATGGATGCATTGGTCATCTCTGAGGTCTGAGTGTGTGTTTGAGTATGAATGAGTTTTGGTAGTATCTTGTTGCCTAGCAACATGGTTGTTAAACAATAAAATATAAGAGGAATAACACATTTTAAGAAAAATGCTGTCATTTGTTGCTCACATTTCATCATAATGTTAAAAATGGTGGATAGGATGAAGTATAAAATAATTCACTGACTGGTCCAAATTCAATGATATTTGATTCCTGGAGGTTGGGCAATTTGTATCCTCAAGAACCAATCATGTAGTTTTGAGGTTTGACTACATTTTCCTGATTCAGTGGCGCAATTTTATGAAATCCTTTAACTCTTCAACTTGAAAATCTTTCAAAATAAATGTTGAAACTTGGCCCTGCTTTATATTCATATTATATATCTATTGTATTATCTAGACATTCATTTAATTATTGTGCAAAAAATGCAAAAATACAATAAGACTTTAGTTTTAAATAATGTTTTAACAGCTGCTTCTGCTTCTTATACTGTGCAGGTCAAAGAGCTTAGACACTGGTTTGTGACTTGTTTGTCAAACAGTAGGTCTAAATGAGAAGGAGTATCTTTTTTATTTGCTGCCTTAATGTGGTCACATGTGTTTGAGTAAAAGAGACTCACTCCTTGGCGAACTGCAGCCAAGTTTGGATAAAGCCAAACAGATGTTTCTACTTCTGTGTGAAGCAGGCACACCCAAACAAACCACACTGCTGGGTGACTGGACTGTAATTGTCAGTGTCAACCTAAAAATAATTCGCTAACAGCTACTTACTCAAATAAAAATAGTGCGTTGATTCACACAAAAGCAGCATTTCATATTTTATATAACATTTTGACCAACATTCAAGACCATAATTTACATTTTAAGCAACATTTTAGAGTTTATATTGCATTTTAGTCAGCACAAAAGACCATAATTAATAGTTTTAAAGTGTGGTAGATCTCTGAATATACTAAAAATATAGATCTTTTTCTGGATTTACATGGGGAATCTTTGGAAAAAGCAGCTAACTTATGTTTGAAGTGAGCTTAAATGTGCATTGACTAGCATAAGTGTCTAAAAGCAAGCAAAAAGGCAACATTTACAGCTAAAATGAAAATCTAACGTACTCAGTGTATGAAAAACAACAGTTTTCTTGGAACATTTAAGCTCCTGGAAACATGAGGGACTCTTTTCAGTTGCTGATCATGCGATGAACATGTTGTACCACATAGAAAGGCAGTTTCAAAAAGTCTGTAAAATTGTGTCTATCATCTGAAGCATGATCACAAAATAAGAAAGTCCCAAAAATCATTTAGTTTATAAGATGTTGCTAATGTGATTGCCTTGGCTGAATAAAAAACACATGAATTACTACAAAAAAATACTTCTTTTAGGTGCATAAATCCTATGACTTGCAAAAAAGAAAGCTCCGCAATGAGTAAATAAACCTTGATATTCAAATTCTAGATCCACACAGAGAGTGTGATTGGAGAAGCAGGCACACTGTTGTAGCCAATCAGAGCACAAGGCAGTTTCAGAGCAAGGTGGAGTTCAGTTTTCAAAGTAAAGTGCAGCTGGCTGTGGCCAGCATCCGTCTGGCTGCTACTGCTGCTCCTATTTGCCACAACAAAGATGCTAATTTGCTAGCTGAAGACTCAAAGGTAAGGCAAGAAGCAATGTTGCTCAAGGAAAAACTGTTTTTGGAGAAGAAAATCTGACTTTTGAGAAGACAAACTAGACAAAAAAAGAGGAGAACTGCTGGTGTAGCTTTGTCAATGACAGATTGTTTGAGGGCAGGAGGTTGTGTTTTCTTACCGTGGCTCTTCACAGAGTAGGGCACAACCTTCTTCACCACATAGCCCTTTCCATGGGCTGCTGCCAAGCCCACCATGAGGAGGACGATGCTTGCTACTCGAAGATCCATCTTGCCTGAAATCTGCAGGGGAAAGAGAAGGAGACAGTCAGCACAACCACTCTCAAAGTGTCACAAGCATTCTCTCTACTTTTGAGTTGTTTTAAAGATCCTAAAAACTTTCCCAGCTAAGCGTATAAGCTGAACATCTTTACAGAAATGCTAGGATAAGTTGGAGTAACAGAAAAGTTTTGATTCAGCCAGAGCATCCTGGATCCTTCAGAAGTCTTTAAACATCACTCAGGATGCTCCAAGCCGGCCAAAATCTGCCTTCCTTCCCCAGCCTGCCACAGGAACAACTCAAGGCCTAAGCAAAGCCTGGGTGTTGAGTAAACTCCTCCAGAGACAGAGCAGTTTGGAGAGGAAGAGAAAACACACGTACCAGCATCCAAAGGGGGTAAAAACAATTTCTTCAGCACCAGTGAGCTCCTGGTGCTTCTGTATATCCTTAGGGTAGGAGCACAACTGAGGATATGCTGCCCTCCAGTACAATGATGTGGGTATTTATACCATATCTGCCCCTCGCATCATTAAAAAAAAAAAAAAAGAAAAAAAAAAAGAAAAGCCCCCACCACGCAAGTACCTCCCTCCTCAGAGCTAGGCTGTAATTAGCAGACAGATCTGCCCAAAGCGGGCATGTCACATCAGGGTGCCTCCATGTCTTGAATATCCAGACACATGATTATCACTTATTTCAGTCTTCTTCTGAACTACAAAATAATCATGTACAAAGCAAAGATAAACGAATACATAAACAAAGAACGCAAACAAGCTTTGCAGGAGGAATCATATAATATATATAATAACACCTTTTGTACTTTCAGTCTTGATGCACTTGTGTTAACAGTTTTTCCAGCAAAATTGACGTTTTCAGTGCTCAGGACATGTTTGTATTTTTGACCCCCAGTTTAAATATGACAACGTCTAGAAATAGTCAAAACACATCTATGAAAAAACAACATTTGCAGTGGCACCTGTGCTGCAGCACAAAGCTTGCATTGAGGATGTACAGTAGCAGACACATCTGCAAATTTACATCTTGTCCAGCCGGCTGGCAGAGGCTCGCCTTTACCTTTCCTGACTGTCTGGGCACCTCCACGCCTGCCATGATAAGGTAAACAAGGGAAATGGTGGGGAGAGGTTGTCCAGGGTGCCATGAAAGGTGCTGGAGAGTTTAATTCACTTAGATTGAACACACATAATTATATTTATTCCTGATGCAATGCCTTCATTTATGGCATTCATATATTTACTGTCTCATATATTTAGTTCTGCATATTTCCTGGGCATTATTTGGTCAGCTTGTCATTGTGGCTAATGTAGGACAAAGCAACATTGATTTCAGCCTCTATTTCAGGATGGACACTTTTCCTTAAGTTGTGTATTTTTGTAAGTGTGTCACCCTCAAAACAGCTAATAAAACTATATAAGGAGCCACTGGAAAAGACATTTGGGCTTGTTTCTGTGCAGCCTTGTGAATGCAATCCAGTGTGCGATAGCCCTCGTGTGCAGTACTGATGTTCAGACACAAGAGGGCAGGTTTTACTGTTGTACGGCACCCCTCATGTGGAGCGAGGTGCTGCTACTGCTGCTGCTGCTGCTGCTGCTGCACAGAAGGGGCCATGCCCCTGTGGTCACTTGTTATTTTTGGTCCCCTCAGTGCATATACATCATCAGAGGTTTTCAAAGCTATTCCTACAATTAGAGCTAGTTTCTGTCATGATGTTGTATTTCCTCAATCAGCGCTATCCTCCAGTATTATCCTCCCTCACCCTCCACCTTGCCTTGCTTACTTTGAGATCCCCCAGCTGTAATTTCTCAATTTCAGCCCGGCCACATAGGAAATGCATACACCCAAATAATCACATGTTCTCAAACACACAAGTAGCCATAAACGATGTGTAGGGTACTCTGTGTCCCACCCCAGGAACTCACTGAACACAGGACCATTTATGGCACATCCTGTGTTCTTATATTGTATATACTGTACATTGTGCTGACTACATGTGAATGTATATTTGCAGAAGTGATGCTGACGCGCTGCCTGATTTAGCTCCCCACCATGTCTCTATATACGAGGCGTCTATACAACACATGACTGTGACAGGCGTCTTTCACTGGGGGTATAATTAAAGATTGTAACACATGGAGCTCGTTTGAACTGCTTTTTCTAAATTAAACCAAATTATCTGCAATTTTCCAAAGTGCTACCTTTGCTTGCTCAGCACTTTATCATGTCTGGCAAGCATTGTTTAAGTTTGCTCTTCCTGTCAAATAAAACATAATGTAATTTGTGATCTTAATTTCCAAATGTTTGAAATTCTCCTCGTAACCGAGACAGCGAAGGTGCAGACTGACAACCTGAGGCAGTGTGATGATGGGGAAAATGTCACATTACATGCACGCCTGACACGTGCAGCTCAAGCTATATCGCTTCCCTGCCAATATCGTAAATGCAAGTCATATTTTTCATTTCGATTGCACATGTTTGGTCCTGCTTTACCAGCTGAGCTAAATCATGTTTATTCTTTTGAAGTATTCAGCAGCTGAAGTTTCCTATTTTAATTGAGTTGCTGGTGGCTGCCACACCATGTGTTTGATATCATTTAGTTAGACTATATTATTTTAAATTCTCCTTATGCTTGTGCTCCAAGAAGAGGCCCGGCTGTGCCAGTTGTAGTCAAATTTAGCTGAAATGACAGAGCAAGAGAGGGTGGAGTTAGGACTTTATATGTTTAGGTTCAGATAATTTCAGTTTATTTATGTTTTTCAAACATGGCTTAACCGCTGCAGAAGAGGCTCTCCGTTTTTAGTCTGGCGTTCTGAAAACAATGATTCATCTCTTTATGCATAAAAATGTAACAACAACCTGCATCTGCATGTGAGCCTACAAAGAGGCAGAAACACTCACGCTGAGCTTTGGAACAAGAGTACACTTTGGCTGCAGGAAGACTCGAATTAACAGTGTAATTTGGATGTTGTTTATATCCTCACAGCATCTTTCTTATTTTCTAAACACGCCACTGCATTCATTTGCGAAGGACTCTGTGTCCTTGTGCTTATAGTGGCGAAATTGAAGGCTGTGAAAGTGCATGGCGGAGCTCCCTCTCTCTCTGCTCAGCTCATTACAGGACCGCAGCA
This sequence comes from Epinephelus moara, assembly GCF_006386435.1. NCBI lineage: Eukaryota > Metazoa > Chordata > Actinopteri > Perciformes > Serranidae > Epinephelus > Epinephelus moara. Next base: position 14,499,619 of record NC_065519.1, read on the forward strand.
GCTTGATGTGGTCGGCAGGCTTCATTGTAATAACCATTAGGAATTAGGTTAACAGCCCTCGAGCTGAAGGCGGTGACGTCGCTTTGCTGTTATATTGTGGAGAGACCCTCACTGTAAAATACACTTTCAGTTTCATGTCACTTCATATACTTGATACATGACATAAAACGCTTTTATTGCATTCAGAAAAATAAAAAAAAATGGCTAATTGTGAACATGACACACCCAAAGTCACTGAGGGCACAGGAGGCTGCACAGTCTCTTGTTTCAGGATCACACTGATTTCAAATTTTGTTTTATGTGCTTTTGTTAAGAAAAGAAAATACATTTGCTCAAGTACTGTACTTGAGCACAATTTTTAGGCATGTGTACCTTCCTCGGGTGTCATTTAAGCTACTTCATACTTTAACTCCACTAACATCTCAAAGGGAAATATTGTTCTTGTCACTGCATTTATCTTTAGGAGCCCGGTCTCACTCCAAAGTCATCAAAATCCGGCACTTGGGCAGCGACTTGCGGCGTCAGAAACCAACGAAAACAGGCATCCTTAAACATCGGCATGATACGTGACTGGCTGCTGTTATAGTTTGATGACGCCTGGCAGCGTCAGGAGGAAACGCGGCGGGACAAGGATGAAAGTTAAGGCGGCAAAAGTCCGACTAGTGTGGGCGGGAAGGCTGGTGGATGGGTCCAACAAACACCAACTTTCCTAAACTTAACCACGTGGGTTTGCTGTTGAAGGAAAAAACTTCGATTCATTTTTACATGGATTAGTGTACTGTGCTCTGACTGCCACTAGATGGCCCAAAAACATGTTCACAAACGAGGACAACAGGTCTACGTTAAGAAGAATGAAGTATAAGGTCAGGTAAACCCAACATGTGATATCCTCATATGAGGACACAGGGTCTCAGGAGGATATTGGTAGAAATGTGTTCATTAGTTAATAATCACCTGAAAATAAGAATCTTTGCATTTTTGCCACCTTGAAACACGGGTAGGCTACCTGCAACTCTGGAGCCGCATGCAGCTCTTTAGGCTCCTCCAGTGGCTCATTTACCTTTAAATTTGCTGGACCTCAATAGCCGTCCAGTCTTGGGTCTCACTAGGAGGCTAGCTATGGAATCCAAACCCAAAAAACAAAATGTCTCGGAGGAAAATAAAGAATTCAGTAGTGTTTGGATGGACCACCAATGCTGCAAAGTTAAAGTACCAAATAATCATAAACAGCCTAGTCCACAGAGTTAAAGTATATTAATGAGTGCTCATTTAGACCTACTAATGTTGATAGGCTAGTTTAGGTAGTGTACCTTCAGTTCAGGCTCAAATATGTGTTTGGCTTCAGACACTTATTTGGCCAAAATGACTCTTTTGATAGTGAAGGTTGCTGCCTTAGAATGAGGCATTTATATCTACATGGGAGCGGGCCTCTTCCATGGAGTCCACCATGTTGTTCTACAGTAGCCCAGAATGGACAAACCACACACTGGCTCTAGATAGGACTATTTTAAAGTCAGCCACTGTAGTTCCCTTGAAATGCTTGGCACACAGGAGAAGTTTCAGTTGGTTGCAGTCTTCAACCTTTATCTCTAGATGCCACTCAATCCTGCACAGTGGGCCTTTAAGCCACTCAGCAGTATGTGAAGTGATTAAAACTAGCACCACCTTAACCAGCTGCAACATTAAAGTGAAGCTTACATGCTGATGCATCATAATTGTAATCCAATTATGTAATGTTTTATTCTAAAATGAGTTATTCTAAGACACTGGAGGACAACAAAGGCCCCAGAATTGAAAGACTGGGTTAATGCAATGGTGGAAATAACATCTTGTGAATGTTTCCTCAGTAGAAAAAATGGCGGTATCTCCTTAGGACCGTTTATGGACTCATATCAAAATGGAAGATAAGCCTACATAATTATAAACTTGCTCTGTGATTATGTGACACAGTAGAGTGATGTATGAGGACATATGTGTGTGACATGTTCCTGTTTGTTAGTTTTTTCTCTTTCCTTCTAAACTTATTTGTTTTTTGTTTGTTTTTTTGTATGCACTGGAGTCCACCTCAATGTTATAAAAAATATGTGCCATGTATTCTTGTATGAAACTAATATATGTAGCCACGTACGCAGCCCTTCAAACCAATAAAACTCGAATTATAAAACGGGTCATTCTACTTTTACTTTTCGTACTTTCAGCATATATTGATGCTACAACTTTTACTTTGAACACATAATGCTTTCATGTGATGGCGCTTTTCTACCCTGTGGTATTGCCTGTAAAATATCTGAGTACTTCTTCCACCTCTGGTACTGGTATGCAGTGCCGCGCCAAACACGTTCAGCGCCCTAGGCTGGCCCCCCAGCCCCCCACCCCGCCCCCAAAAATGAAATATTTTAATAATATAGTTTATATTTATTGTATTTATTACAAATAAGAACAAGAGCTGACAAGAAACAACACAAACAACTTTCCTAACAGACAAGAATAATAACTAGCAAATAAAAGAACAGGGTATATGAACGTGTGCACATTTCGGCTTCTTCTTTTTTTGTATGGTGTCCCAAATGTCTCTTGCCTTTTGATTTTCTCTTACTCTCATGCTCTCCACATATACACTCCACTCCAACATCCCATCAATGCACTAACATGCTCTGACTGTGAGGATCACTCATGACATTAAGGTGAACTGCATTGCCAGGACTAGAGGTGGTACCCTTACTCCAGACTAGCCGTTAGCATCAGATCTGTGGATCACTTTTCCTTTATGTTTGATTTTTTACTGTCAAAAAAAATGTGGCTGCAAATTTGAGGCCCCTTTCTAAATGGCACCCTCAGCAGCTGCCTATGTTGCCTATAGGAAGATCAGCCACTGCTGGCAGGCTAACTAAATGTAAATTTTATCATCCTCACAAAAATAGATGAAAGATTAAAAAAACAAGCCTGGGAAGCTCTGACGAGGCAAATTTTCTTTGTCTGACCCTTGTGCAGAGGACATACAGTAATCTGTCTCTCCAAGGTCCCGCTTGTTGTTCAGGCTTTCATGCGCTTCTAATAAAAGCCTGTAGCTTTCACTAAATTCCCCAGAGAGCACTTCTGGACAGTGTTACTGGCAATGTTAGTGATGTTTGTGCTTGTACTTTACAATGATAACAGTGTTTGGAAGAAAGGTTTTCGCGTTTTGTCTGTTTTTGTTCGCTCCACTGCCCAAGAATTGATGTTTCTGGTTTCTCCGTCGTGCTGACCGAGGCTCAACCCACACCCAAGAGGAGAACATAATTGGCGGTTGATGTAAGGGGACCCGGCGGCCGAGCACGTGAGTCAAGCAACGGCTAAAGATACACACATCACGGCTGGGATACAAATTTAATGTTTCAATAAACTCCACGGACCACTAAGAGCTACTTTAAACTTTATGAATGGCAGACTTGACGGGGGCCCTTGTGAGTGATTGGTGGGGAAATTACAGGGTCCTGAAAACAAACATGGGCCCAAAGGGAGCCGGAAGTGTAAAAGTAACTGAAAAATGGCGATGGTGGTAGCCGTGGAGATGAGGACTGATGTCTGGGAGGTCACCGGTTTGAAACCCCAGGATGGCAGGAAAATGGGGGGGATGGATGAGAAAGCAGCAGCTGGACGTCCTTCAACAGCTCCAAGGTGTGAATGCGTTTAGCTGCATGAATGTGGAGCTTTCCTGACGCTCAACAGTCAGCTACAACCACTAAAATGTTCGGAATCTGACTTTAGGGAGTTTTTATTGTGTAAACCGTGAAATTTGCTGTCTAATTAAGTTGATGACTTGGAAAACTTTGTCACACTCACTTCTGAAAGCGAGAACTTGCTTATTGCCCGTCGACCAAGTCTGGTGCTGCTTTATCTCAACTGTGAGATTTGATTTATTCCTGTTTCCGTACTTTAATTCGCTGTGAGTTTATTTCTGGAAAGGTCTGACTCAGCTCCTAGTTTGAAGCAGTGTTCTTAGTCTTTCTTTAGCCGAGGCAAATCAGAGTTACGGAGTCGCGGCAGCCAAAAAGTAATTTAACTAGAAGCACTCAGCCAGACGGTTTATGAGGTGCTGCAAAACAGCACTTGTGCACACAATGTAACACAAAGTTAAAAAGGTCAGAACAACATACATAGATATTGTTTTTATGCTTGTTTTGTTTCACAGAAAGAAAACTATGCTTGTTATTTATGATATTATAACTGGATCATCTCCCTTTGTTCCAGAGTTCTTCAAAGTTTAAGAGAGATTCGCAGTCAAACAGTAGGCAGACTGCGAGAAGCATCTGCTTATTGTGGGATCATTCAGAGATATCAAAGTTAAATAAAACCACCTTAACAGGATTTTCGGCGCTTAAGTGTAGGTGGCGGAGTCCTGTATTTAAGGATAATGACTAATCCGCTACATCAAGCCTGCGAAAATTTCAGGTTTCACTGTCTGTATCAGACAGCGTCAGCCATTTCACAACAAATGCCAAAAAAAAGGAACAGTCAGTGTGTGGGGAGAAGGCTTTGTGAAAGACAGGAGGATGAAAACGCCCAGCTCTCTTTAATGCAGAATAAACTGCATGAGAGCAGAGGCGGATTTATATTTGACTTGTCAGTTCATAATTACATTTGACTTAAGCACACACTGCAGTAATGTGTGTGTGTGTGTGTGTGTGTGTGTGTGTGTGTGTGTGTGTGTGTGTGTGTGTGTGTGTGTGTGTGCCGGGGGGAGAAATGGCACTTTTTGTGCCTGGAACACAGAGTGACAACCAAGAAACAATGTTTATACAACACAATGTCACCTCACCTTCTGGAGCAGATAGTTAGCACTGCACCATAATGATTTGCGGAGACACAATACAAGTGTTGTCCCTGTACACTATATTTGGGCCCAGCCATGTCTGCCTCAAAATAAGTGTTGGAGCAAAACTCTTACTCCCCACAGGGTTCACATATCTCTGCTCGTGATGTTTGTATATAAAGACACGACCACAGGAAGTTGCCGGAGTTTAACGTACAGTACGTCCGTAACAATGCTGAGGTCGGGCCGCGATCCGGTGTGGTTTGGAGGTTTGTTTTGCTGGCTGATGGACGGCATGTGGGCTGACACTTTGGCCGGAGCCAGAACACTGGCCCTTACTGAGTTTAAATGGGAATCATTCCACATTATATAATGTACACAAACAATGTCACCCTGTCTGCTCTCCTGAGCCGAGCCCAGCTGTAAAATAATAATACATAAAGAGTTGTTTTCAAGTCTTTTAAATAAGCAACACATCAATAATATATAATACCACACTGACAGGGACACTTTGCATAATGAGAACTTTTTTGGGAGGGCTCGTGGCTCAGTGGCGGAGCGGTTGCCCACTACTAAAGGTCGGTTGTTGGCTCACTGGCCCCTGCAGCCTGCATGTCGAAGTGTCCTTGGGCAAGACTGAACCCCAAATTGCTCGAAAATATGAGTGTGCATCTAAATTGTTTTTGCTCCTGATGAGCAGGTGGCACCTTGGTGTCCTCCACCGTATGAATGTGTGTGCAAATGAGTGAATGCTGGCTTGTGGTGTAAAGTACTTTGACTGGCTGCTAATACGAGAAGAAGCACTACATAAATGCAGTCCATTTTAAAATCTTAATTGTGTGATGCATTCAAATGTTTTCAATGCCTTCAGTGCTTTTACTTGTAAAAGATTATTTTCATGTCATTAAAGATATTATGTGGGGAGTGTGTCTAGATGGTGCAGACCAACAATGTGGCCTCCGACCATTTTGGCAGAGGAGGCAGCTGCTGAGTAAAAATCCAGCTGATGATGTGAAGCACGTCATTTTGCCTTATTGCAACCGTCTTTTCTTGATTGTAGGTGTTCTGCAGTTCTTCCGGGCTGTGGGTAATAAGCGGGCTGCAATATTTGTTTCTTTCTCGTCATTTAATTTTTACCAACACAGCAAGACAGTGCGGACACATCCCAATTTAGGGCATACATCAACTTCTCTTCACTGTTTAGCACGAGGCACCCAATCTCTCTCTTGTGTATCACTCATACCTGTTCCCACAAAACAAGGGCACATGACAATACAAATTAAACAATATGCAAAATACTATAAATGACAAATGAAATAATAATTTACCAGTAACTCAATAATGCTGAATCTATTACTACTTAAATATAAATAACACAGTAACTTAAGTAATAAAAGTAAACCTAAAATAAATACAGACCTGGTTGAAAAATTGGTGAGTATCCCTTGAAGTAAAGCATCTACATATTTCTTCTGCCACTGTTCATAACTGCTGTAAATAAGCAACCGTTACCATGTGAAATTTAAAGGATGTCCCCAAGTGATAGTGATAGGAACCCAAGTTTCCTTGCCAGCAGTCCTATTCTTCTCTGCAGTTCTTGGTGCAATGCTGCCGCCTGTTCATCAGTGGAAAGTAGGGCCATAACGTTACATGTATTTGTGTCGNTTTAAAGGATGTCCCCAAGTGATAGTGATAGGAACCCAAGTTTCCTTGCCAGCAGTCCTATTCTTCTCTGCCTTTGCTGATGATTGCTGCAGTTCTTGGTGCAATGCTGCCGCCTGTTCATCAGTGGAAAGTAGGGCCGTAACGGTACATGTATTTGTGTCGAACCGTTCGGTACGTGACTTTTGGTTCGGCACGACCCTGTACCGAATTATTGGGTGCAGGATATTATTTTATTTTATTTTGTTTTATTTTAATTCCGTTTTTG
>NC_065519.1:14506680-14523038 GCF_006386435.1 Epinephelus moara
AACTGCTGTGGTGGTATGTTTTAATAAGGTTACCAATAAGTAAAAGATATTTAATAGTTGTCTATTTTTTTCATTACTGTACCGAAAAAAACCGAACCGTGACTTGTGTACCGAGGTACGTACCGAACCGAGATTTTTGTGTACCGTTACACCCCTAGTGGACAGTGAACTTGTTTGCAGGATTGTGCATCCTTGAGCACGTACAACAACAGAGAAAACAGAGACCTACATGGAAAAACATTGCTCAGTAGCATAACTAGTGGTCAATAATTCCACAGGGCACCTTTAATGTACATCCTACATTTTGGCCCTTTCGGTTTTAAGTCTGTTGCAGTTAACAGCACCTTAAAGCTGGAATGCAAAACAAACACTATTGACGCATGCTTATGGTGTATGCCTGCGTCTCGCTCGCCCCCAGGAGCACTCTCTTTAGGTCTACCCATGCAAATACTTGACTTTAATCCTTCCTGTGACTGCCGAGTTTCTTTGTCATCTGTGGCATACACTCCAGAAACTTCTTGGACGCTTCTTAGGATTTTTCAGCCATACTCCAAGCTGCTGCTCTGTCGCTATGGTCTATCCCTCCTTCCTGCCCCCATTTGTTCTGGCTGGTTGACATAAAGTGCATCACTTCCGGTGCGGGAAAGTCACTGCTGACCCCAGATACCACGACTCCAGTATACTGCGAAATACAGAGAGCGTACCTTGGCAGTGACAGGCCTAATGAGCATTGTGTGAGCTTGTTTGTCGAGGGCTTGAATGTAACAGACATTTATATGCATAAGCTCTGTACTCGAATTTTAACTGGGAGATCCTTGTGATTGAGGTGTAAAACAGAACAAAGCAAAACACAACACTCAGTAAACCCTCCTGTTTAAGCCCTGTTCAGTTACGGCCTCATCCCCCCTCGTCCCCCTGGTTGCCCCAAGTTGTGTCGAGTGCTTAGCTCCTGGTATACATGCTTACAAGTCTAGTGTTTAAAACTGGAGAAAATGGAGGCCCCTCGGCCATACTGTACTGGAAACATCAATAAAACCAATAACAAGTCACACAAACACTCTACATGCATATTTACAAAATTAAAGTATTAAAAAAATGGCAAATATGCAGTCGGTTTGTCAACTGAAGTCAGATGTGACCGAGAATGTAACAGAGTCTACATGTGTTTGGCTTGCTATCTGAAAAAAAACTCAGACGAGTGGCTCGCTGCAGATGTTTTGGAGTTTGTTATTGGTAATCCACAGACACAAGAACATCCCAGAATAAACCTGGATGAGGACGCACAAACTGAAGTTTCATTCCATACGGTCTGACTGTTGGTCAGCTGGCTGCTGGTTGTGTTTGTTTAAGGGGTTTCAGGGACCAGACTTCATATTTACAGGATATTTTGAAGAGACACGCCAAAGGTGGATCCTGAATGCAAAAAAAAACATTCACATTGTGAGTCTATCCAGAGCCTCACGTGGCTGGCGATTGTGAAACTATACAGATCTGTCTCACTCTGCATGGGTCCCGGGTATTTCTTGCCCTTCAGTGTATCTTTTGAACTCCCACCAAAAGGGAAAACCATAGAGCATTAAACATGTCTAACCACAGGTCATCTGAGACTGTCCCCAACGTTTAGACAAAACAAATCTGAAGTCAAAGTGTAAAAAAGCGCACAGGCTAAATTTAGCCGTGTCGTGTTTAGTGGGCATTTACTCAGAAATGTAACAGAAACACAGCGACTTAAGTTTTGTGTTTGCAGTTCTGCAGGATGCTGTGAAATTACAAGTGATTAGAACATTTTTCACAAAGAAACGTCACGGTTAAGCACATCTTTAAAGGAGCTATTAGACCTGTGTTTATGTGAAATGAGCTGTTAAAGCCCGTCTTTTTTTAGCAGGGAACTCAGGATGATGTACAGGAAACATGCACATTTGTAATCCTCTCGCCTCTAACATTTACATGCGCTTATTAATGCATGTAATGGGCTGCATCCTGGCTGGGTTTTGCTAAATGATGTATGCGACACAGCTGCATTGTTTAGATGAAAGCTATGGAAATGTAATTTTATAAATGAAAATCAGAGTGGCTCCATGGGGGGTCCAGATGAATTATTTTTTTGAAACAACTTCATAAACATACCAGCGTGACCTGTTTCTTCCTGTGTATAAAATTCACATTCTTCTCCCAGTTGATCAGCATATAATTACAAAAAAAATAATAAATGCTTCCAGGTGGTCTGCAGGGCCGATGTTGCAAAGCAGAACAAAGAGTTTGTTTTTTTGATGAGCCAACAGTTTCTCTGCGGAGAGCCTGTTTTACTGTCCCGTCCCGAGCGGAGCCAAGTGGTCTTAAACACAGAAAGAGTGTGAGTCACTGCGCTCTGTAATTTCGGCACAGTGCAGCTGTCTTAAGTGACCACGGCTGTAGACCTGTTAACCAGACTGATCCACATGTAAAACTTTCCCTTCCTCTTAACATAATAATTATAATGTCACTTCCCAGAGCTCTTTCCCTCAATTGCAGCATGTATAGGTTTAACTGCAATGACAGCTTGCTGGAAGATCTTTCTAGGACAGGCCTGATGACTATTTTGGGTCTCTGACCTTCTTTCCCGACAAAGAGCTTCTGTTAATCTCTTCCATAATTCCTGTACCAAATCTCCCTTTTCCCTGGATAATGCAGCTACTGTAAATATCATTTTTCCAAGGGTATGGGATTTGCTTAGGCACATCTAAAACCTGTAAGTATATGTCTGTCTCTGGTGACAGTTGGAGGTGGACAGTCGAGTCTGGATGGCACAAGGTGAACTGCTAGTTCTGCTGAATGGTACATATGAGACTTTGAAGAACTTCCAGTTGGTGTTTTTCTCAGCTATTTACAGTCCTGTATTTCAAACAAAATCTCCAAATGTGGAAGTTTGCGGTGCTGCGGTGCAAGAAGAGAGCATTACAGTCCTAATACTGGTGCATTTTTTCTGCTGGAGTGTTTACACTGGTCTAGTCACATTCTGGTCAGATTGCAACAGCTCGCGGTTGAATAAAACTGTGGTCGAAGCCGCCGCTTGAATCTCATCTTATGCCAGGCAGACAGGTGGACTCAGACTGCGTCTGGAAACTCCTGCAGTAGCATTTAAATGGCAGCAGCTTTCTCAAGTGGCTGTCTGCTTTAGGGACATTTGATCAAACATGTTTTTCAAGATGGAAACGGCCTCATTCACAGACTGTGCCGCTGTGTGCATCTCATCCTGCGAGCCAAACCAACCATTTCCAGGAGGCTGTAACCGCTCTGGTTGCTGGAGTGAATAAAATTGTATTTTTTATTCAAGGCCATCTGTTTCTATTTCCACTAATGATTAGTTTTACAATACAGAGACGTACCATTCCTTTATTTTCTTAAAGTTATATGTACTATATAGACTCACACAGAAGTCATCTCTCTTACTGGTCACTTATGACCCCCTAGAAGTGTGTGTCAGTATATTTATCTGCCTGCATGTTCTTATTTTCTCCTTATTTCGGTGTGTTTGGGACGTTCTCGTGCACAGTGAACAGGTAAGATCGGGATTTTCTTAAAAGGTAACGAGGTGCCAGACCACAACCAGCACACATTCAAGAGGAAGCTATGAAAATAGTGGACACAACACAAAAAAAAATCCAAACCAAAACAAACAAAACAAAAAAAACACACAAGTATAGCGAGGCAAAACGCCAAACGGTCAAAGGTTGTTCCAAACGAGAGTGAAACTGTGGTTGGCTTTCACTTTTGCCAGCAACACTGTTTACAAACAGTAACCAACAATTCCTGCATAACTGGTGTTTTGGTGTTTTTACTATGAACATATTTCATGTTATTTTAAAGGCATAAGTTTTTGATTTTAATGAAATGAGACAAACCTTGTGGAAATATGGAAATGGGTTCAGTCTATGTCTATATCAGGCTACATGTTGCTTTAAAGGAACAGTGAGTAGGATTTAGTGGCATCTAGCTGTGAGGTTGCAGATTGCAACCAAGCCTTCCCTCACCTCTCACTAGAGTGAATCTAGGGGAGCCTTCAGGTAACATAAAACATGAATGGCCCTTAGAGTTAGTGTCTGGTTTGTCCATACTGGGCTACTGTAGAAACATGGTGGTGCAACATGGCGGAGTCCATGCAAGAGGACCCACTCCCTATGAAGGGCTCATTATAAGCTAACAAAAAAATGACAAGTCTTTCACACACTAATGAAAACATAATTATGAATACTTTATTCCATTTCTGCCAATAGATCCCCCTAAATCCTAGTCGACTATAAGCTCATCATTCTCAGTGCTCCTGTGTTGCATAAAAGGAGGTAGGAGAGCACTGCTTCAGCTTGCATAGTACATACCAGTAGAAACTTTAACCCCAGATGCACAACCTAACGCATTGACAGATTGACGCTGACTGGAAGTCATTCGTTCCAATGGAGGTGAAAATGACGGATAGTAACGGACTAGCGCGTAGGGTGACCATATTTTGATTTCCAAAAAAGAGGACACTCGCCCCGGCCACGAGACAGCCTACTTAAATGATACTCGCAGTTTACTCAAAGATGCCTTATAATTTTAATATATTTAAAGTTTATTTGTATGGATAGAAAATTCAGTTGTTACAAAATAATATCTCTCAAAGACAGAAATTCAGATAGGCTTCTCAGAGGTTACTCAACTTGCTTTTATTATGCCTAAAATAATAATCTTTTTGCAAGTTTCAATTGTACAAAAATAAATATAAAATAAATGTAAAATCTCTGGAATGAAATAATGATAGAAATAATGTCTCTTCTGTATTAGAAAAATCAACTTGTAAAATAATATCTATCTTTTCAAGTCTTAATGGACAAATAATATGAAATAATGTTCTAAATAATACCTCTTCTGTATTAGAAAATCCGGAAAAACGGACATTATCATCAATTTATAAACACCCCCCGGACGCCCCGGACAGGAAGTGAAAAGTGGACATGTCCGGGCAAAAGAGGACGTTTGGTCAGCCTACTAGCGCGCAGCACGGCAGCGGTTCCGTTGACCATCAGACCGTGGAGGCGTTGGATTTTTCCTACTTGGGCGTTGACAACATGGGAGAAACAGAGCGTTACGGTGCCGGAAGTAGGAAATAAATTTCAATTGCAGTTGTAAACAAACAATATCTCATTTATTTATGCAAAAGAAAAATAAACATAAGCATTTTTTTTCCACTATTAAAAGGTAATTGTTTCCATAGCCCATTTCGTGCCTATATATCAGCTCTTTCAATAGTACACTACTCAGCTCGTCTCAGTTCAGTTTGTACAGTGACAGTCAACATGAGAGATCTTCGCAGGAAGACATTGCTAGCTCTTCCGCTAGATGACTTCGCGGCTTTGTGTTCTGGGGGTGGGGAATGCGTTGGGGAAATGCTCTGTTAAAATAGGAAAAATAGGTTGTGCACCTGGCGTAAACCTGCATTGACGGAATATTTTTTGCCACTAACTCTTGAAGGAAGAAGCTGTCACTTTAGCTGCTTAATGCTCCACTATGCTCACCAGCTAGTGCTAACAGTGTCTGTGCGTGATTTTATCAAAGCTGCTGAGTCAGGTACCCGTGGCTACTACATGCAGGCGGACAGCAGGAGAAACCAAAAATATATTTCTTATTTTTCAGCATGAAACAAATGAAAAGAAATGTGCAGTATATGTGTGATATTTTGATATATCTGAATCTCTATTATTAAGTTGCAGTCCCTTTTATTTTGAAAGTCAGTGACACAAGTCGAACCGTTGACCCTGTCGTCACTGACGTGGAGGACTCCAGTGATTAAACTTTGCAGCTGGAGGATGATGTGGCAGCCTACATGGATTTTAAGACACCAAAGAAGGATCCTTTTGAGGTCTTATGGTGTTGGAAAGAGCATGCTAAAATATTTCCTAACCACGCAGTGAATGTGCGGAATGTTTTCGCTATCCCGGCATTGAATACAGTCCACTGGATCTGTAATTCAAGAATGGAGAACTCAGTCTCTGGCTTTTTATTCATGGGAGCAGGCGGGTGCGGCCTTGACTTCTTGACATACTGACAGGTAACAGGTCAGCTCTGGTACTGAGCTGGTATGGGCAGGCGCGGGTTTTCAAAATTGGACCCGCGCTATTAGCATGGTTAAGTGCATTGATTTTATAAGCTCATGTTGCTCATTTTCAGGTGAATGTTTGTATTTCGGGTTTCTACAAGAACATCTTTACATGCTCTAATGTTCAGAAACACTTCACTGTCTGCGCTGCAACACCTGTATTCAACATTCAGTTTTAGTGCCTCTCACTTTAAGCCAGGGAATGACTACAACAGAATATGGCGCCACTTTCTACCATCAAGAATCACCAAGGAAGGCCTCTAAACCAAATTCTTCACAACCGGACATGTTCCACCAGAAACATCATCCGAAATCGAGGCAAAATTAACAACCAAGATTACATGTTTCCTCGATGTTAGGCTACGTAATGTAAACACTCGCAGTAGTGTGGCTGGAGCAGATGACCATAGAAAGAAATCCATCCCAGGCTGGCGTCATCTGGTCTCGAAAGTAGAAAAAACATTGGAAACAGAGTGGACAGAGCAGTCTGAAGCCTTTTGTTTTCAGGGTTTTGGTCTACTTTTAAAGGATTAGTTTTACTTTGTAACATTATATGTCAGAAAACAAGGATAAAAGATCCCCTTTAACAAACATTTGTCATCTAATATTTGAGTTACAACAAATATCAGATTGTGAGTGGCTCCCAGTGAATATCACATACTCATTTTTAGTTTCACTATTCTGTTACAAAGGCTCGAGGTCACAGCAAGCTGGAAAAAATGCCTATGGAGGGGTTTTTCTTTGAATGGATGTCGTTTTAATCAACATCAAATATACTTTGAATAAAAGCTGAACAAGAATTTTTGGTTGACCCAAACTTAAGGTCATGGTTAATGAGGGATTTCACAGATGCAAAATGTTTGTAGTCAGGTATTACATTGCATCGCTAATGACAGAGTGTTATCGTCTCCTGCTACTGCGTAAATTGCAAACATTCACTAACTTGCAGAAATAGGAGATTTAAAACCTAAATGAGATTAGTTTGATGCTCGCACTCTTATTTCAAAGCCCTTCACTTTCACTTCACACACACAATGTGGAGCCCCTCCGTTGATTGCAGAGTTTGATCCCATCCATACCCCACAGACAAGTGGTTAGCTTCATTGAAATTAAGCTAATTATATTCCACGCCTGTACACATGCAGCTACTGTAAGCTATACTTTCACCCCCTATTATCTCTCCAAGGTTTCGTGACTGTGAAACACCCTCTCTAAATTAAAGGTCGGAAATGTGCCAAAACCTGACATTATAAGCTCGGGAGGTTTTTTGGGGGGAGTAAAAAAGCTGCCCAGTCTTTCTCCAGTCTGTCAGTCTGCCCCAGTTTGACATCCACTGAGAGCTTAGCGTAAGCTTCAGCTTGTGGAAATCACTCTTCTTCTCCAGTCTGCACAGAGAGCAGGAGAGCCGAGGTGAGCTCCTCCAGATGATTTAAGCATTCTGCTTTGTGATGAAATGGAGCAATAAATGTCAGCAATCACCTGGGGATAAGAATAAAAGACTGGTACAGTATGTGCAGTCACACAGAGGTGCACAGACACACAGACTTTGTCAAACAAGTTTTCAAAACAGACAGCTGGAAGGTATTTTACAGCCTTTTCAAACCACAACCATCACATATAATCAAGGTTATTTTTCATTCATGCGTTTAAAGGTCCAGTGTGTAGGATTTAGAGGCGTATAAAGACAGATATGGAATGAGCTGTTTATTATCTATATAGGGAGCGGGTCCTCGTGCACAGGGATCGCTATGTTGCACCACTATGTTTCCACAGGTGGCACGTAAAGGACAAGCCAAACACTAGCTCTATATAGGGCCATTCATGTTTTCGCTCGAGTTGGCAACCGTAGTTCAAAGGCCCCTCCATGACGATAGCATTGAGGCGAAACTGCTTTATTCAGTGTTTTTACCGGTTTAAATCACAATCATGATCAGTTTAAATCAAGAGACCTCTGCGGATAATTCAGCTCCCGGTAAAAACCTCTTGAACGTCAGGGGCCGTATTCACAAACATTCTGAGAACACTCTCAGAGAGCGCCCAACTTAGCCTAAAAACTTTTAGTAAGGAGTCCTAGCTTAGGGGTGATTTAGGAAAGTTCTCAGAGCAACTTTGAGCAAGACAGGGACAGAAACTTTTACCTTAGTGAGGAGGTGTGGTTGACCCTGTTGCTAGGTATGATGCATTTGTTTAACAAGTGTGATTGGTTGTCCCAGGCACAGATTTTTGTGAGCCTGCAAGGTGTGGACACCCAGTGGAAATGAGATGAACTGCTGACTGTGAAAGTGTTGTCATTGTTTGCTCCTTTAAGTTTTCACCTTAGGAGCTCTTTTAAGGGCAAAGATGCTCTGTGAATAACTTATATCTTTACAGTGATCTAGTCTTAACTTTAAGGGGAAATTCAAAGAAAACGTCACAATTCTAAGAAGTTTCTCACTACAGAATTTCGTCACTAGGAGCAACTCTGTACTAGGAAGCTTTGTAAATACGGCTCCTGGATCTTAGGTTATCAGAGAAAAAAGGTTAACACACATTAGCAGCATCGGAGAAACAATGGTTTGTAACGTGAACCTGCTTATTCAGTGTTTTTAACAGTTTAAATCACCAGCTCTGTTTGTTTTGGAGTGGAATAGGGCTCTGCTGATAATTCAGCTCCCAGTAAAAACCTTCTGAACAATGAACACTGAAGGAATTCTAACCAGGAGAAGTTTCGGCTGGTTGCAATCTGCAATCCTCACCACTAGATGGCACTAAATTCCCCTAAATCTTACACACTGTTCCTTTAATGAAAAAAGTTATTTGTATTTCTTTTTTTAAACAGTTTGGCTGATATTATCTGTGCCCATCCAAACACTGGCGATTTACAGTGTATTCAGAAAGTATTTAGACTTTAGGTGCTTTTTTGCAAACTCTACGAAGACTTTCATGTGTCTTTCACTGAGGAGAGGTCTCTGTCTCATGTCTCCACACAGGATCTCTGGAGCTTTTCAAGATCCTTGATTGATCAGTTTGGCAGGGCAGCCAGCTCTAGGAAGAGTCCTGGTTGTGCCAAACACCTAGCAATTATGGAGAGCATTGTGCTCCTAGATCTTTACACTGACACAATCTTGTCTCTGAGCGCTGTAAGAAGCTCCTTCCACCTCTTGGCTTGGTGTTTGCTCTGATATGCTTTGACAGCTGTGAGACTTTATATAGGCAGGTGTGTGTCTTTCCAAATCAGGTCCAATCAGTTGAATTTACCACAGGTGGACTGCAATCAAGGTGTAGAAAAAAGGAAGGCAGCTGGGCTTAATTTCAAGTGTCACAGCAACGAGTCTCAATATGTCATTGTAATAATTCTTTTTCCCCTTTTAATAAATTTGTAAAAAAAAAAAAAAAAAATCTAAAACTTGTTTTTGCTTTTATTTATCCCTATGGGGTGTAGTTTGATGAGGAAAACATATATTTTAATTAACCTAAAAATGTGGGAAAAAGTCAATGAATGCACTGTTTTATACACTTTGCAAGGATGAGCAACAAAATGATAAAGTCATCCTGCTGTAATAGGTATTTTTAGATGACAAATAAAATATTTATGCCACTAAAATAATGTATCAAGTACTATAACATTCATTAAATATAACATTCATTCATAAAGAGAAAGCTTTAAAAAGCACTTTTTGTCCAAGGTCAGGAGCACTGATGTACTTCCCCTGGTTTTTATGGGCGTAAAGAACATGCTTTCTCTGGTTTACTCACACATATAATAGTGGCTGTTGCCATGGTTTTGTTGCTTCATTAAGAAACATGTTAAGCGTACACAATGTTATGTTATAGAGCTTGGAGTTGGTTTTGGTGTTTAGACAATGGAAAGCTAGAGCTTTATTTTGGACGCTGTGATTCACTGTGCTGTCACCACAATGATGACTGCTCTTTGATTTACTGGCGTATCTCTGGACCCACAGGGTTTGAACATATGCTGAAAGCTGACTAAACACATCGTTCAGCAAATCATTCATCAAAGATAGAGCTGGTGTCTCAGAGGCAGGCAGGAGTATTCACATCTTTGACTTACGTACAAATACCAATACATCATAAAAATACTCCTTGTGTAAAAGCTCATTTGTAAATAGTAATAAAGGGACAATACACTCCAAAATCAAAAATACACATTTTTTTCACTTACCTGTAGTGCTTATTATAAATCCAGATTGTTTCCCAGTGTCTTCAAATGAATACCGGTACTTCCTAATTAAGTGTCTTAGCTTGTTACTGTTGCTAAAGTTGGTCAAATTTGTTGCCATATCAAACTACAAACATTATTAATCATAAATAAACAAATTTCAACCATAAAATGTGATCAGGTTTTGGACCTTGTCCACTTTTGTGTCGGGATCAGCTGCAGACTGACTTGGCAGAGATGGCAGCCATCTTGTTTTTACATAGATTAGTGTATTGTGCTCTTACTGCCACTAGGTGGCACAAAAAGTGTCCACAAACAAGGGGAACAGGTCTAAGTTAGGCAGAATGAAGTAGAAGGTTGAGTAAACCCAAAATGTGATGTCCTCATATGATGGCACTCGGCTTGCAGCGCTCAAAGTGCAAAAAATAGATAAATATACATCTGAAAAACTCAATAGCCATGTCTCTTTCCAGAAATCATGACTTTAGACTTAAGAAACTACTCTGCAGTTTTGTGTAGGAACGATTGTATTTCTACCAAACTACACCCCCCAACCGTATCACCGTGCAGAAGGAAGCCTGCATCTACTCATGGACGAAAGGCTCATGCTTGTGACAGCGAGATGTAAATATAAATGGCGTCCTCCTCAGCTGAGTTGTTACATTAGCTAGCTCAGTTTAGCTAGGTGAGCTAGCAGTAGATGCATGCTTCCTTCTGCATGGAGATACAGTTGGCTGGTGAGGTTCGGAAGAGAAAAAAATAGTTCCTACATGAAACTGCTCACAACAAGGTCTGAGGACTATTTTGAGTAGCAGGGTCATGATTTCTGGAAAGAGACATTGCTGTTGAGTTTTTCAAATGTTTGTTTTATTTTGGCGCTTTGAGCACCACAAGCTGAGTGCTGGCTGGTTCCATATTTTTGGAGAGAAGGCAGACATCTCTACGGCCGATATCTCCAACACTCTGCAACTCACACTAAAAAAAATCTAGTTTGATAAATAGCACCACAGGTAAGAAAAGAAAAATCATTTTTCAGTTGTTGTAATCCAGTGCTTGGGCAGTGACTTGCAGCATCAGACACTAAGATTATAAAGCCTAACCCTAACCATGTATTTTTGTCGCCTAAACCTAACCAGGCGTTGTTGTTTAAGGATAAAAAACATAAATTTTCCGTTTGTACCGACATAGTGCATTTATTTTGAGAGAAACTTTATGTAAACGGTAAATTTCCTGTGAAAACTGAAGTGTATTTTGAAAGAAGACAATGCATGTAACAGGCAGAACTTGACACAGCGTCCCAGAACGTCAACAACAAACGCACTTAGGGTACCTTGCACGCCATATCTGGACGTGAAAAGTCCATGACCAAACGTCAATACGTGATGTGGTTGGAGTGAGAGTGTGTTGCCCTTTTAAGTATGAAAAGTGAAAGTACTTTTTCTACACATAGACGCCCCCTGTGGCTGATATATATCGTTATATATGACATTATTAAACTCTTGATATTGATGCATCAATGTGCAAGTAGCATTTTACTGTTCAGCTGGTTGAGATGCAGCTTGCTTTAAATACTTTGTGTATGGTGTGGCAGTTTAGTCAGTTTGTTCCGATTGATGAGCTAACATTAGACAGTTTAAAAAAAAGATTAAAATCAGTGCAGCAGAACCAAAGATATCAGCTTTTATGCAACACATTCTTTCTCTGAACCTAGTGCTGACATTACCCACAGTGCAACTCAAGGGAGACAGTTTGCATACCACACACATATTCAGAGATCCAGGTGTGTTATAGCCTCAAGCCACATAGCCTCAAGCAGAGATGAGGAGTGAGCTACAAAGGTCTGGTAAGATCACTACTCTCTAACTCAACACCTCCAGATTCATTTTCAAATACGTAGCTCCCTACTGACGCTGACATAAGTGACATTAATTGAGGCAATTTATCAAACTTTGCACAGCTCCCTGTGGACCCATACAAGGCTTCAAGCAGCTCTTTTTCATATGAAAACTACATATGTCAGTTACACTCCCTGAAACCTGTAAATATCCACAGCTGGGACCAAATTACCAGCTAAAATGAGCAGAAATGAAGGTAAGTATGACACAAATTAATTCAATCTAAGAGCAAATATTTTCTTTTCTTGTGTACTTCTCAGTCAGGAAAAACATCTTGTGCTCTATGGGAGTTGCTCCTTGCATTTTTTTTTTTTGTTTTTTTAGATGCAAAGTGATGCTCAGTGCACTCCTGAAATACCCTCAAGTATGGGTATGTGTTGGTGCATGAAACCACAAAGTGCAGAGATGTCGTGCAGCTTCACGTCAGCTGAGAATCATTCTATTCTTCTGCGCTCAGTGGTAGTTAGGGCTCATGAAAGACTTAATGAAAGCCTTCACATGTCCTCCGTTCGATGCTTCCAGAGATATTCGATCCGTAGAAATAGAATTGTAATTCTATGCTAAAACTC
This sequence comes from Epinephelus moara, assembly GCF_006386435.1. Lineage (NCBI taxonomy): Eukaryota > Metazoa > Chordata > Actinopteri > Perciformes > Serranidae > Epinephelus > Epinephelus moara. Next base: position 14,519,416 of record NC_065519.1, read on the forward strand.
GATATACCTCTAATTTGTCTTAGCTCTGATTGGGGCTTTGATTGCTATATATAGGTTTATGATAGACTTTTTCTGCTCTAAAATACACATTACTCGCTGCTGCAGTTGCTTCAGCTCGACGGGGGAATGAGGCCTGTTGGGTTGGTATTGCATTTCAGGCGTTTATTGTGTAGGTTACAGTAAGTTCAGTCCTAGATAGCAGAGGGAGGGCGTTTTTTGACTCCTGTGGTTGATAGCAGGGGGCGCTGGGATATTTTTAACTCCCTGGCCTATCTGTTGTGGTAAAGGGTGTGTTCATGTGCGGGGAGGATTGGCGCTAAATGTCTAATTATGCGTGATCCCACGTTCTCAGCGTTCCCAGGGTACAGTAGCAGTAACTTATTATGGCACATGCTCTGTAATCAGTGATGTCAAACATGACATGAGGCACAGTCTCGCAGATGAAGCACCGAAACTATCGGGGACCCCGCGGTGCCGAACACACGTCCCTTCTGTTGTCGGAGCTTTAATTATGTTCGTTTCACACGGGACAGACCATGAAGCCATTTTTGTGGTGCTATATTCATCACCTGCAGCTTGTTAAATGGCCCCTGTTGACTGTCAGCAACAGGATGCTCTGAATTAAGATGTACAAGAGTAGAAACCTAAATTAGGCCCACTTGTAAATAAGATTAATTGACTTATGTGTATGAAATTAAATCTTAATGAAAGCTGATGCGATCCTATTTGTTTTCTGGCATGTTGTGCTACTAAAAACTGGCCATATGGATAATAAAGTTTACTTGTATGAGTGGGTGTGGAACAACGAAGCAGTTACACCGCCAGATTGCAGTTTCCGCCCCAACTTTTCTATTACTCAGCAGGTCCGTTTGTTTCTGTTCCCAGAAATCCAAATGGTCCAGACATGAAAGGTGCTAGACCTGAAAATGAGACACAAGCTTCCAGATTCAAAAAACCCAGGTGGACGACCACAACCAGACCCCTCGGGCCGAGCACTTAGCTCTCCACCTGAAATCCACTCATTAGAAAAGAGCAGCGTAAACACACGAGGTTGCCAGAAAGCCTCAGACTTTCCAAAAATGAACTCTCATTCTTCATCCAAAATGGAGTCATTAGTCGCACGCAGCACAGATCATTTAGATAATGCCACTTAAGTTGTTTAGGAATACATCTATTTATGGTTGAATTCAGGTCAGAGAGAGAAGTGTTTCCATGAACATCTGAAACTGTGTTTGATATTTCTGTGAGATTTCTGGCAAGTTCACTGCAAAAACTGAGGCTCTGAGAATCACCTGAGGGACTGTGGGGATTTATTAGGGTGAGGCGGGGGCTGAGCCTTATGTTCACTTTTATTTACACAGGTGTCAGGTTCCCTTTTGAAAGAGATTTCGGGGGGAAATTAACAATGTGGGTACACAGACTGTAACACCTTAAATAGATTAATGTGATCACCGCTGCCATCTACTAAAAGTGGCCTGGGGCAACATGCAATAGCTTGAAAGGCTACTTTGTTAATGCCATTGTAACACTTACAGTGAGGTGATGAACAATGTGAAAAGCACTGAGGCCTATCAGTACTTTCATAACAATAAAGTTGGGTATATTCTCTTAAAGGAGGTACAACAGATCCAGTGGGCGTATCTTTTTCAAAACAGACATAGACATAGACCAACACATTCTCACTCCGACCTCGTCACATATTGATGTTTGGTCATGGACCTTCCACGTCCTGATATGACGTGCACGGTTCGGAGTGAGACCAGGTTGCATAGATAGGCATAGATTTTTAGGGGGGGACGTTTGTTTTTACTAAAGTTAAGACATTTACACCATAAATTGATGCAGAAAAATACAAAAAACATTTCTGGAAAAGGACCCCCAACCCAACCTGATTCATATGTGTCCACCCCAGTGTTGAAGTAAAACCTACACCCTTGAAAATAGACATCCTCAAAGTCCCTATCACTACATTACGTAGATAAGCTGACTTAGTTTGACACTGCCATCTGAGACCTGAGTCGCTCTCCCATCCCAGTGTAGTACAAAGCAAAGGTATGATCACATGATCCTGTTTTAAGAAGTTTCAGGGGAGTTTGAATTGGTTAAGAACATTAACACACCACTTGTGTTCTGTTAAAGCCATACATTAATGATAAGGATCTGTTGTTTTTACGCTTCGTTTTTGTATGGATCAGACAAACAAGATAAAACATGTTAATGAGTGAGCTGTAGAGAGTGAGGAAGATAGATTTTGTTCGTTTGGACAGAGCTAGGCTAACAGCTTACCCTGTTTTCCGGTCTCTATGCTAAGTTATGTTAGCCAGCTGAGAGTGTAACCAACTCTTTTCCAATGAAAGTAGCTAGCACCAGCTCCAAGAGGTGCTAAAAGTTGCCAGAAGATGTCATGCGCTCATTTGCAAATTGGTGACATCATCGCGCAGTAGTGGAAGCATTAAATTTTACTGAAGTACATTCAATAGAAAAATCTCATTGCACCACTTCTCAGTACTTCCAATCCAGAGAGCAGGAGCATAAACTCACTACAGCTAAACTCCCATGGCGAGCTGCGTCTCCTCTCCTAATGCCCGTCCCACACCTACTGCACGCCGCAGGAGAAGCGAGTGGGAGAGACCCCCCACGCTGATGGTAGAAGAGCTGTGGACTGCAATTAGCCTGAGCAGCATGCATGGGAATGAATAACAACATATTTCTCCTTTTCTCCCTGAGAAATGATGTGGCTAAGAGGGTCTGAAAAATCGCTTAATCTAGTGAGCTAGCTTCACATTTGCTGTACAGACATGAGACTGGTGTCAACCTTCCCATCTAAATCGCAAGAAAGCTAATTAATATATATTCTATAATGCTTATTTTTGTCTTTGAGGTGTTAAAGGCTGTGCTCTCTTATCATGTATTTCCATAGAACCACTGAGAAAGGGGAAGACACCTCACAGACACTGGGCCTATAGTGAAAGAAATAACCTGACATCGCACCCATAGTTCACGTAAGGTATCATGGGGAATGGAATTAGATGAATATACTGTATGTAAACAGAGCTTTGAATCTCTTAAAAGGAAGAATGGACAATAAAGTGTGTGAGTTAAAATCAATCATGACATAAAAGACTAAGCTGTTTTCCCCAAAACAGACAAGGAACCTTAAAGCCTCAGTGTGTAAAAATGGTGAGTAACAGTGACATCAGCGGTCAGATTCTAGATTGCAGCGCTCACTCACTCACCCCTCCCGTTGGGTAAGTGACGGTGGCCTCGTAGGACAAAAAGTCTTGCGCAGACAGCAGAGTTTTTCCGAGTTTTTCAGGAGTATCTAGTGACGAGGTGAATATTTATTTAGGAATCTAAACCATGTTACGATATGTTATAGCTTACCAGTGAGATATAGGTTATCTGTGAGATATATGTTAGGAGTGTTTTATTTCTGATTGTTTTGGTAACACGAGCATTAGCACAGTAATGCTAAATCACGTTTTATGTGATAGTCACGGCACAGTGCAGCAAATATAGGTTGGTACAATTATAATATATGCATTTCCAGAGTGTTCTTCCACAGGACACAGGGAGATGAGGAAGAGGGAGAGGGGGGAGGAGGAAGACCAGGGAGGGCGGTA